>NW_028262402.1:41817786-42100286 GCF_047370975.1 Nipponia nippon
GACATCCTGAAGTCCCTTCCAGCCTGAATTTCCCTATAATCCTATAGTCCTATGATTTTTCTACTGGTGATGGCTTGCATGTGACTAAATAATGCATAACAGATCAACTTACAATTCAATGTGGCTATTTTAGTGTTGTTTTGTCTATCCTGCAGGAGACATTGCTGTTTTCATAAAACCTCTTAGAGTGCCAAAAGGGGATCAGGGCTACATTACAACTGATGTCCTTCTTGCACTGGATGGTACTGACAAGCCAGAGGAGCTCCTCTATGTCATAACCTCCCCACCCCAGTATGGACAAATAGAGTATGTCAGCTATCCTGGCATCCCCATTACGAGCTTCAGTCAAATGGACATAGCAAGACAGATAGTCTGCTATGTTCACAACACAAAGGCAGTTGTTCCTGAAGATACATTCAGGTAAGGTATAACACCCCACCCCCAAACTTTTCACCTTGGATTTCTTGGGTTTTTAAAAACAAACACAACACAAACCAAACAACACCCACCCCCCACCCCCAATTATTAAAAAGGCATGGAAGCTCTGTGGGAATTCTCAATATTTATATAGCAAAGATATTTCTACTATAATACACGTAGTTGTGACTGCTTTCGTAATAAATACATTTTCTAATTGATGCTGAAACTGTAGCCAGAGCCACATTCACTCAATGATACTAGCTTCAATATTATTATAGCACCCAAACATACACAGCTATTAAGATTTAAGTGGAGGAGAAGGACTAAGAACATACTTTGTGGAATTTTCCTTTGGTTTCTTGCTACAGCAGGATACGGTAAAAAAGATCCATCCAGGTATTAAATAACTGCTTCCTTGTCTATTCTTATTTATCATATTCATTTGATTCCAGGCTTTATGAATCCGTAAGTAGTTCTTAAGCATACTGAAAACCAGTCCACTTATCTATTCTGACACCACAATAGCTCAGAAATTTGTGTAGAGAATTGGATTTTTGGGGTAAACCTGGTTATCTGTAGGCCCAGTTCAGTAGCCTAGTGATATTCAAGTTTACTTTCACCTGGTTCTGAACCTTCCCCTCAGACCAGCTTAGACTAGGTGCACTCCTAAAGTGAATATTTTCTTATTTGGTTCTTAAATGAACCTCCCTCGGTTATAGAGTGGAATGATGTAATGAGTTATCATCAGGTAAAGACAGAGTAGATGTATTGTTGCTCAAAGTCTCGGGGACAGTTTTGTAAAAAAGAGGAAGTTCAGGGGGAAAAAAAAAAGCTCAGAAATAAGGACAATATTTCCAAAGGAAGAATGCTAACTTCTTGCTAACACTGGCAATTTCCTCTGAAAACAGCTTTTGACAGAAAATGGACTTCCTGTAAAATTCAAATTTTCCACACAAAAATAAAAGCTGACTGATTTTTAATTTTTGACTAAGAAAAATGAAGGATTTAGCTCCTAAGAGCTGCAATTCAGAAAAGATCCCTTTTACACTCTCTTATGAATACATTCCTGATCTGAATGGCATTTTCCACGATGCATGATAAATATTCAAGGACATGTTGCATCACCCAGTTTGAGAGTTTTTTTTGCAGGGAAGTCAAGCAACTGGGGCATGAAGACATCAAATAAACCTCACTATGACACTGGGGCAGCTCAGGTGACATTATCTAGAGTTAAGCCAAAAGAATTTTGGGACTTTCCTCAGTTGAAACATTTTAAATTATCCATTCCACTAAATTCAATGTGGTGGAAATTCTAGTTAGGAGATTTGTCTGATCCATTTGTAGTCATAACAGAACAAGTGAACAAATATTCTCTGGCTTTATGTTTCTTGATTGTGAAACACTATGACCAAAACTAGAATTAGCTTACACAAGTAAGGTTGCAGTCATGCCAGTCGTAAATTGGGCAGTGTAGGAGTGGCTTGCATCAGTATGACTTCTATACCACACCAATGAAAGCAGACCAAACAATTCTAGGGAAACTGTGCATGCAGATAAACCCAATGTCTTCTGTTTAGGCCAATGGCTAAGAACCAAACTAGAAAGTCAGCCTTACAAAAGTAAGGTTATGATGCTTTAATAACTGTTGATGTTCAATAACTATTTTAATCACAATAATTGCTGTTCTTTGATGTTGTAGACATATAAATATTGTGGCTGAATATTATTATTATTTAAACAAGGAATGGTTACATTAATTATATGGGTAATTATAGGGGGCAGGGATTAACTGATCAGATTTCTACTTTCCACTGAAGTACTTCCTTCAGGCATAAATTTGCCTGTATTGTTTGGTGCTGCTGGCCTGGAAGAAAGATTTGGCAGTGCTTGTTTGGACAGATGACTTCAAGTGATTAGCAACCTGACATCAGATGCTGGCAGCAGGATACTAAAAGAAGATGCTAATGTCCTCCATTTTGACACGCTGGCTCGATTTTGTAATGAGCTGGCACTATTTATGATTCCATTTTTATCTTTTAAATGCCATGACAGATGCTAGGTCCTACAGCCAACTCTCTTGCCATCAAACTGCAGAAAGCATGAAATGTTGGTAATGGTGAAATCAAACCATGCAACATGTCCTCCTAACTGTGCCTGAGAGTTGTCCCCTAAATTTCATCAGAGTGAGGAGAATATTGGCTGCTTTGCATTCTTAAGGAAAAGATGAAGCAGCCATAGACCAGAAATAAACACCCAAAATCTCCCAAAGTGCAGAAAAAAAGGATGTCTTGGACACAGGCAGCTTCATCATCTGTGAAATCAAGTGGTGTACAACATTTGTATCATAAATTTCAGTCTGATGTAAATAACCAGGAGGTTTGCACCTATCTGGTATTCTGTAGAAGACTGGGAGAATCTTCAACATCATGAACTGAATTATCTAAGTCTTTCACTTAAATATTGTTTGAAACATTATCCAAATGATTTTACAGCCATCAAAAGAACCCGAGGAAACTCACTTCTGCTGCAATCTTCGAAACTTTTTAGAAGAGATGGTTAAGGTCTTGACTGAACATCTTTTGCTTTTCTTTTTCCTTAACATAGTATTTATCATCATTACTCTAATTCTGTATTTTATTTCAGCTAGATTACAAACAGCACAACCCTTTTACCATTGGCACAATAGCATTAGGTCAGTGAAGACAGATGTCTCTAGGTTCCCAGCTGGGAATACCATCCTCAGTAAACATATTTCTAACTGCTATATAGTCCCTGGTCTGCCTATGCTCATTCCCATCTGTTTCATGGCATACTGCCGGTTTACAAGTTGATCAAGCCCTAATCATCCAGCATTGGTGAAGGCAGTGAGGGGTTTTAGATGGACTGTCTGTGTGACACAGTAAGCTACTCCATGACCTACTGGAGGGCACTTACTTACATTCAAGGCACGCAATAATAGGCCAGGTTCTGACCCTGTAATTATTTAAATACTTTTTTGAGGTCTGAAGTCAAGAGAGCAAGAGAAGGCAGATAATCTAAATGTCAACCAGTCCCCATTTCACTTATGTATGGTAGAAGCATGCTAGGTGGAAAGCAGCCAGCTAGACTGGCCCTCATATTGTCTGAAAGAACCGTCCCATGATACTGTCCCATACAAGATCAACTGCATAAGTGTAACTGTATGTGAATTCAAAGTGCTTGGCATTGGAGGGTGGGAGAAAAAGGAAAGTCAGGGAATATGAATGGTCTACCATAAGCAAATTTCTTTGCAAAACAGACTGTTCTGGCTCAGGCAGAACAAACCTGGAGTGAAAAACACTCTCCAAGATGCTTTTGCATGTACTATGCAGCATAACCACAGGAACTTCTGTAGAAAGAAAGGTAACTCTTATGTACTGTATGGTGATGGGACGTGAAGGACCGTGAGACAATTTCAAAGCAATTTTTAGTTTCATATACCCTCCAAAGTTTTTGTTATGCATGACAATGTGCAATGTAATTGCTTTCAGAAAAAATACTTAAGTAATAATCTTGACAACGAAAGGTAGGATGAATTTTGAAGGCTAAAAGATTGGTTTTCCTTTGCTTTTATCCACAACTAAATTTGGTAATAAATTTCTACAGAACATGCTGTCACTTGTATGGCAAAAGCCCATACTCAGCTGATAGGCTTCCAACAGATTTTCTCTCCAGCCATGGGCACCTTTATCTTTCTCTTGTTTAGGAAAGGAAAATTAACTGCAGAGCATAATCAATTCTTTAGTATATCTAAAGAAATATTACTGCTTGAGAGAGAACTGTAAGAAACTATGCTGCTATTAATAGAAATTCCCAGTATGCAATAAGAACTTTGCAGATTTGACCCTTTGATAAATACATGGTATGGACATCTAAATTTTTAAAATTACCCTAGCAACTTGTATAGTTCTGTCCAATATCTCCCACAGAATCTTAGTATTTCAGTGAAACCCTACTTGAGTTTTGTAAAGAAACATAAATCAGTTCCTCTGAATACACAGAACTTTACAGATACAGTTAGTGCCTAAACAAACCCATAAAGTGAAATGAGGATGGATCTTTTTCCAGCTTGCTTTTTCAGATAGTTTTGGGGTTATTGGGTACAAAACAGTCAACACAAAAAACAGCAGTCAACACACAAAAAAACCATTGTCCAGGCAAACCATGCACTTTACACACCTCTTTCTTTAAGTTGTAGACAAAGCCAGCACTTTCACTGGCAGTTGCCACTGCCAGGTAACCAAGTGAAGATATACTTAAGGATGTGTACAAATGTGTATGTATGCCAGACGGTGCAATAAGTGCCCCAGCCAGCCTGCCATTTTAGATCTGCTCCATCTGTATGTGAGCTAGAAGATTAGATCAGCTCTGTTATGACTGCTGAGACTGATGTGTACATCCTCAAATCCATTCCTCTGGCATCTACTCAGATTCCTGCAGATGCATTGTAACTCTTGCCATATACCTGGCCATCTGCTTTTCTGTTTTTAAGTTATACATCCATCCCCCCCACAGTCTGGGTTTGAGCTCAAACCAGATCTACTGCTTTTGCAGTATCAACACAGGCAAGTTCTGTAGTAAAGGTGTGTATTATCATTTCATTTCAGTACATGGTGAACCAAGAACACATGCTGAAGACTACCTTGCCTCTCTTTGCCAGATTCATCATCAGCAATGGACTGAGGACTAAGCATGGGACATTCATGATCTCCTTGGAGGCAGTCGACCAAGCTTTGCCCACACTATCTAGGAACACAGGGTTAAGATTAGTGGAAGGCGCTATGGCACTCCTTTCTTCTGATGTCCTGCAGCTTTCAGACCCAGACACTGCCAAAGAAAACCTTACCTTCCTCTTGGCTCAGCTCCCCCAATACGGTCATCTCTATTATCGAGGGGCTGTGCTACTGCAGTACAATTTCACCCAGCAAGATGTGGACAACAGGGATGTTGCATACAAGCACCGAGGTGGGGATTCCCAGATTGACAGATTTACATTTGTTGCAACAGATAGGACTAACCAAGGCTTCATCGTGAATGGGAGGGTGCAGAGCGAGCCAGTGGCATTCACCATTCAGGCAAGTGTGACCACAGGCCTACTTAAAAGAGATATATAGCATGCTAAGGTGGAAAATGTAGCAATTTTGATGAGAACTGGTACTTGCTGCAGTCTGTGATTTAACTGAGGTATTTATCAGCTAAAATGTTTGCTTTCCGTGTTCCGTGAATCATTAACCTGGAGAATTAACTGCTTGACACAATGCATTACTTGGGCAAAGAATTTTATAGAGTGGAAAGAGACAGACTGTATTTAAGAGAGGAAAGACATCCTGCTTATATAAATATAAGCAAGTACATACTTACATACTTATGCTTGCTAAAATATTTTACAAAGAAACCTCAGCCCTAAAGTTGAGCCCAGCTATGGGGAGGCATGAACTTCCTCCTGCTCTGCTTTCCCACTTGGAACCTGACCCACTGATTTGCACAGAATTTGTGTTACCCTCCCTTGTGTGTTGTATCCCGCTGCATGCAGCAAGCGACTGGGCAATCCGGGCCTGGAAACCTCTCATGGGAAGTAGTACTTAACTGGGGAACAGACTTCTTCTGGAGCAGACTGCGAGCCAAAGTGGCTATGGCCACTCTGAGCAGGCTACTGTGCTTTTAGCATAAGTAGGACAAAGAATATCCTGATACTGTAAAATGAATATACATTTGTCTAACTTTGATTTAGGTGGATCATTTGGACAAAATGGCACCAAAAATTATTCATCTCCATTGCTCTTCTGATGTGGAACTGCTGAAGAATGGCAATTACGGGATCTATATTACTGCCAGGTCCCTGAAGGCATCTGACCCCAATACAGAAGATGACAAAATAATTTTTAAGATTTTACGAGGTCCTCATTATGGCTACCTGGAAAATATAACAACAGGTGCTGTCTTCTACAATCTTTGTATTTTGGGACATACCAGACCAGATTCCAAAACCTACCCTGTTAATGTTTGCTTGATAGAGCAAATCAAAATTTCTTAGCAAACTTTGGGCAAGGTTTGAATGTAGTAAGAAAGTTTTTACACTAAAACCTGAGTCTCATGCTCCTCATGAATCCTTAAAGAGTTTGAGATGATTGTTAATAGCTGCCATTGGGAAACTATTTTTTGTTTGTGTCAAGGAAAAAAAAGTTGAATATTGAACTTGGCCATTTGATAAACATGTGACACGGGAAGAAATTGGCTGGGCCTTATTATAACAAGCTGGGATGTTGCTGTTTAGCTATAAAACCAGGTTTCTGTAAGTTCAAATTTTCTAAGTGGTCAACAAAAAGAAAAGTTGAAAACAGTCTATATGAGCTATGTGGTTCTTATTAACAGGCTTCTGATTCACCTGAATGTTTCTCTTCTTTCCCAGGTGGATTTATTCAGGAAGGGTTTAGCCAAAAGGATTTAAACAGCAAAATCATACTTTATGTCATCAATCCATCGCGGGAAGTGAATTCAGACGACTTGGAGTTTCAAGTCACAGATGCCAGTGGCAACTCCGCGGTGCCCCAAAGGTAGCTCCGACGCTCGGTGGTGTGTGCTGTGGTGCACTGTGTGCGCTGACCCCCAGGGCAGATGAACCCTGCGGTGTGAAGCCGCGCAGGCGTGAACACAGCTATGGCTCAAACTGCCATGTCTTTTGCTGAAGAGTAGAGAAGGTTTCTTCCCCTCAGGGAGGTGAAATACAAAGGGCTAGCTCCAGGTTAGACTGAGGCACAGTTCTCAAGGGCCTTTGAGGCCTCACAGAAAAACATAATGGAGTTTACTTTAAGTGGCCGTTGGGCATTTGGAGATTTGTGATACTGGGTGCTGAGGGACCGGACTGTTGCTTCATGTACCTGGTCCTGCAGCCGGAGGTCACTCTTGCCCTGTGCTGACGGCAACACCTTTTTCACGAGCTTGAGATCATGATGGAGGGGATGCTTTCAAGTAGTAAAAGCTAGGAGAGCCATACTTCTGCAAAAGAGCACAGAAAGAAGGTGGAGGGCACACAGTGTCTTCTTTATCACCTGCTGCCAGAATTTATATTAGGCATATTATCAAAATTTCCTTGTGACATATGATAAGACTAATGTACAAAAATTAGAGACTGGGGTATCATCTGAACTGTGCTTTGATGACAAAGGCCAACAGTGGGACTAGCTCTACAGCAGGGGCAACATTTATCTTTATTTCTGAAAACAGGGCTGAACGTTCAACAAATTTATTTAATCAGAAGTAACTGAGAAAAATAACTAATGCTATTTTCCTCAGCTAAACGGGCTACTTACAAACTAGGACTCATGGCGAGGGAAAAGGAGCAGAGAGCTGGCTCCAAGGGCCAGGCACCTCTGCAGAGGACTTACCTGCATGCTAAGGAGAGGACAGGGAGTGAGCAGGGCCAGAGGCAGCCCCTCGGCAGTTTCGTGCAGTGCCAAAAGATGTCCCCATGCACAAACACATCAGAACACAGCCAGCCTGAGCACTTCCCAGCTGCGCTGTGCTCAGCTCACAGGTTGCACTGGTATTAAAAGCACAATCAAAACGCTGCCACTCCTAGTGGGAAAGTGTGGGTGCTTGTATAAAAATAACAATGTTTAACATCATAGCTTTACGAAGAGAGCAAAGAGAAGCCACTTTTTGTACGGCAAACAGGAGTTTCAGAGAAGTAGAGTTTATCTTTTAGCTGCACTGGACCTCAGAACAAAGGGGAATTTGGCTTTTAAGGAAAAAATAATATTTTTAATATTGTATTTAAAAGCTTGTGAGAGATTTTTTTTGAACAATTTATCACCTAATGGTCACTGGTTCAAAATACAAGTTTGATTTGCATGTTGTTATTATTAAAATTAAATCCCAGCTTTTATCTGAATGCTGCTGGACTACATCTGGCACATGCATCCTCTTTAGCAAAAAGAAAGCAAATCAGCTTCTAAATGGGTTGCCCATACCATGAGTATCAGAAGATATAGGAGGACAGGAGGAAACTAACACTGGTGTTAGAGCCAGTCAACCCTGAAAAGTCTAGAAGTTTGTTTTAGAAAAGTCCAAGTTGTTTTGTAAGTAGCACAGCCCATTTTCCTTCTTTTTGCTCTCTCTCATTCCTCTCTGACTCTCATTAATTTTTATCAAAGGTTTTAAAAAGGCGAGATCTTTATCGGCTACCCTGTGCAGCATGCGATCCTCCGAGGTTCGATCATATCCCCTATAAACAATTCTAAAATTCAGTGTATGAGACGCCTGGTCTCAGCCACTTCCATGGCTGAAGAGTGAAGTACATATAGAGTATTAAAGTGAGGGGAGTGGGGAGGGCACTTGCACAGAGGCAGTGAAGTCCTGGAGTGTGGCCTATATTCTAAAAGGAGGAGAGTTAGAGGATAGATGAAGGAAGGTGGGAAGAAAGAAGGATATTGCACAGAAAATTCTGGGGAGTGAGAGTAAAATAAAACTACAGGGATAATGGGAACCAGGAAGAAACAGTGATAGCTTGTCTTGGCCTGTTTGGTGTTATGGACAAACTCTGCTCTTCTCAAAGTTGCTGCAGAACCCTTCTGGTTCTGAAACAAGGTTCAGGCTTGGTTTGGGGTAGACCAGGACTTGACTGGAAGATTTATTAACCGCCTCTTGCTCTTTCTAATCAGCCAAATCACACAAATGTGTTGATTTGGAAACAAAGACTCAGTATGTGTATTGGCTAAATCAGCAGTCCGGAGAGAAATGGCTCCTGACTGAGCCTTGGAGCAGCAGGGGATGGGGGCAGCAGGGGAGGTGGCTTTGCTTCACACGGGCTTTCCCTCCTCTCCCACAGGCTGGAGCTACGGTGGTCTCGGATTGAAATGCAACAGACTGAATATGAAGTGTGTGAGAGCGTGGGAGTGGTGTCTCTGAAAATCACCAGGGCAGGGCACTCTGCAGAGTCCGCGTTTATTGCAGTGAAGGTAAAGCTAAAAGCCAAGCTCCTAACTGGAAACTTAATAATAAGTAGTGGAGCCTGTTAATTTCTTCCTCAGACTTAAAAGGTATTTCAGTAATCAGCAAAGAGGCCATGCAATTCAAACCAGGCTTGCCAGGACACTGTCCTTGCTAGTACAGATGGTTGAAAAAATTCTGACAAAACTTTCTGATTTTTAGGTAGAAATGCTGATTAACCAAAACTTGAATGTTTTGGAGCAGTATTTCAGTTTTGATGACCTTCTATGACACAGCAGGCATTGTCCTCTGTCACTGTGGTCAGAAGCTGGGTTTCCAGGATTTGCCACTCTAAAATCCAGGCTGTGGTCAACCTGGGGCCTTGGGACTTCTCATTTCCCTGCTCAGGCTGGAGGAGTTCAGGAGCTATGGGAGCTTCAGTGCCACAGTCATGGCAGCACCCCCCATTTCTCCTTCCACTGCCATCAGCCTAGGAAATAGCCCGAGGAAGCCCCTATATCTTCAGTAACAGCCTGTTTTATGTCAGAAAAATTAGACTGAAAGCTGCAGGTTATAATTTTATAAAACAGGTTTTGTGCAAATTCCCTCTACAAATTTTATCTTTCCTCGTAAGAGGGAAATTCCAGGATTCTACCAGCTCCGCTTGCTAGAAAAATACTAAGAGTTTCTCTCACAGTTTCTCAGGATTATAGCCCTAATTGGAAATATAGTTTTGATTTTTCTTCTACCGAAGTCAGTGGGAATTTTGCTATTGACTTCACCAGGGGTATCCTGCCCTCTCCTTCACGGACTGCAGTGACTCTACTTTGGTTGCCACTTGGCTAAGAAGACCAATGAAATTGTCCCCAGCATCAAGAACGCAGTGTGGAAGCTGGTGTCCTCCGCCGGTCTCCTGTAAAAATTCAGGGAGTTGCTAGAGTTCCCATACTTACATATGCATGGGTTCATGCCTATCCCAATGAGTCTTTGGGACTGACAGACAGCTCTGCATGCAAACACTTCTTCCAAGACCTCACAAAGGGCTAAATGGGCAAACATGGCCAGGCTGCTGCTGCTCTTCCAGGATCCCATGACAGACCTGTCCAGGAGCCAGGTATGGCTGGGTCCCCAGCCGTAGTAAACAGCAGTGTTATCTGGTGCTGTCAAATAGCAGTTTGAGAGGGGAAAAGGCAAAATTTTAAGATAAGCAGATTTTTTTTATTATGAGATTTAAACCATGAGCAAGGACAGAATGACAGTTGCACATCATAAGGTTTATTCTTTAGGCCTTTATCTTTCTTTCCAGCCTAAGCACATGTATAGGTTGGCATGTCTTTTTGAGACTCCATGGAGAGGCACACAGTAGCTTTGGCACACAGCACAATGCAGCGGTTTGGTGAAATAGGTCATAGCATGGCACTTACTGTTTGATTTCTTCTCAGGTCAACGAAATATCTGCTATACTGGGAAAGGACTTTACAGTGACTCCCTCCAAGCTTGTTCAGTTTGATCCAGGTATGAACCAGTGCACTGAATAATTTTAAAATTAATTCACTGATTTTGAAAGTGCAAACTCTCATTTTGGAGAGTGAAACCTATTACGTATCTGTAGCCAGGGGAGCTGAATAGGATTAAAGACACTTGTGCTCATTTTCTGGAAGTGCAGTGGACTTCCTTTGTGAATTAGTATCCTTATTACTTAGGGTGAGATGGCATATGGCCCCTTTACATCAGTTAAAATATCAAAAGTGCTGAAATGATGTTTCCTAGTCTCCTCACAGCTAGGCTGAGGAGGACTCACCCTGAGCTGAGCTGTGAGATGCTTTAAAGATTTAAAGATTTGACCAGGACACTGGTGAAATTTAGAGAAAACTAGTACAACTTAAATTATGCAAGGTATCCAAGACCAGAAAAGTGCAAAAGAACCAAAAATTGTCAGACCTCATCTTTGCTTGCACTGTAATCGTAACAGCAGTCTGACCTTGGCTGAGGCTGTAAATAGCAAGAAATGACAGTAACTGTATTATCAAAAGGAGCTTGATTTTTTTTTGCTGGTGGAGAATCAATAGTAAAAATGAATACAAATGTGAAGATACTGAAAAAAAGCTTCATCTCTTCTGCACAATTTATTATTATTATTCTTTGGGTATCTCCCTGTGTCTAGGGATAAAACAGTCCAGGTGAGAGTTTCACAATTTACCATTAAGAAATTCAGCTTCACCTGAAAAACTTGGTTTTGCCCACAAAAATAGATTATCTGGGAATGAAAACCAATTTGCTGTCATAATCACTTCCTTTGCATATGCAAGTCTGAGTTTTTTTGGAACACACCCCGTTGGCATAGTCCAGGATTTATTTGAGTTTAGGAAATGGGATCTGCACAGGCCTCCCAGGATGTTGCCTGCAATGCCAACTGAGGTTATCCCAAGATTGCCAGCAGTAAGATTTCAATGGCAGAAATTCACAGTGACTACAGAGGAGAGAAAATATATAATCTGTGAAAGGCTGAAATAAATGGCATGTATTTGGTGGTAAAATTAGTCCAAGTGCTTACCTGCATTTGAAAAACAGTTATGGGGAATATAGTAAGTCAGTTCCAGCCAAAGCCTGGCAATTTTTACTTTAGGACTTAAGGTTTTTATTTGGAAAAAAAAAGCATTGCATGGTACAGAGATTATTTTGGAAATGTGCCACTACAGCCCCTCTTGAGAAAGGCAAATTTTATGTAAAAAAGTGTAGAATGAACAACTGCTGGTTAGTTTTCAGAGGTGGATAAGGGAGGACACCCAGCAGATGGCAGTAAAAAAAAAAAACTGGGCAGAAAGGTGGAAATCTGCCCTAATTTCCAGTGTTTCTGGAACACACATGAAACTTCTGAAACCAATGAGCCACTCTCTGAGACCCTTTATCTAGCATTAGATTTCAGTTTTTTTAGTTTTGAATTAGAAGATGGAAGAAAGATTTGAGAGATCAGTGTAAAAAGTCCTACATACTGTGCTGCCCAGGATTCCAGTTCTCTTTGCTCTAATGTACTATGCAGTCAAGCTTACCAGCCTCTGGACTGAAATGGCTAGAGGTTGTTGCAAAGAGGTTTTTAGTGCAAGGCCCTTTACTAGAATTTTCCTTTTCTGCTGGTCCATGCAGATTCTCCAAGCATGGGCCAGTTTGGAGTTACTGCTATTGTCTTTCTGAATATGGTGGTAGAGCCACATGAAAATTAACTGTAAATGTAGACAGGAGAGATGCACACTGTTCCCATTTTCTGACCAGCTTCTCAGTTAAGCCAGCTAAGCTCTCTCACACAGTCTTTTTTGAGTGGCTCTCTTCAAAAGTCCTTCGCTTAGGCTTATCCTTAGGCAAGAACCCTCCAAACTGTTACATTCAAGGCACCAGTTTCTTAGTTCTAAATTCAAGATGTTTGATATGTATTAATTAGTAGTATTTATTAATTATTTAGTAAGGCTGATAGGTTTGTTTTAAAAACAAACCTCAACTATGCTAATTGACTGGACTGATTGGCACATTAGATTGCAATCAATAAATTGTAATGGAAAGTTGCAGAAGAAGACCCTATCTGAGTTTATGGGTCTGTTTGTACTGACAGCTTCTCTTGGCTAGGGGATTCAGACTGGAAAGGAGCAAGGAAATAGAGATCATGCAAAGTGTCATAAAGATGTAGAGATTTTTTTTGCCAATGTTGCACTTGTATCTCTGGTATTCATTTTGGATGTTAGCACTAACTTTGTGATGCAGAAACAGTTCCCAAGATGTTTTCTTGACAGTAATGTGTACGTTGAGATCTGTTTCTGTCCTGCTGCCTCTGACTTTTCCTCAAAAAATTTTGTAGCCTTTTGGGTAATAACCAGCCCAGTCCTTTATCTTGGAATGATCTTTTCTCGTTCCCATAATGTAAGCCTGAAGTTACGCAGTAAAGGCAAGCAACAAAGTAAAAATTTTCTAGCCAAGTACAAAATCTGCCTAAAAGGTTGTACTTGAATCTAACATAGTCTTTGATCCATTTGCAGGTATTTTAAATAATTGTTCCATCTCTAAAATGAAGCTTTCAAGATAAAAAGCATATGATACATTTTGTCTTGAAAATTGCAACGGAAGTCCTAAATCTACCTATTGTAGCATCATTTCCCACATCTACAGCAGCTTTTTGTTACAGTGTATACACTTGAACTTAATCGTCATTGCTCAGGAGCAAATTCGAACTTAATGTTATTTGGAAGAACCGCAGGAGTCCAGTCAGTTGGTAGGAACACAATAGCATACACCAGCTACTCCATTCTAGCTGCAGACATGTTAATTAATATATTTCTTTGACACCCTGACTGATTGAAATAGCACTTAAAGAGTAATTAAAATGTTTATTTCTGTTAGGAATGTCAACCAAGACGTGGAATATAGCAATTACCTATGATGGATTAGACGAAGATGATGAAGTCTTTGAAGTAGTTCTGAACACCCCTGTGAATGCTGTTCTTGGCACCCGGACAAAAGCTGTAGTGAAAATTTTGGACTCAAAAGGAGGTATTCTCTTTTGATCTTCATCGTTAAGAAGGTGGGACAATCTTGGCTGAGTAGCTACTTATTTTCAACCACAATTTGTTCCTAACACTCACCTTCAGATCAAAACGCTTAATTTCTTTTTAGAGAAAACAGGCTTGACAGTTGCAGACCCTTTATTCTCTCACAAAATCATATTCATCCTCATAGCAAACACAGCATGGGGAAAGCAACAAGTACAAAATGAGAAGGGTGCAAGGAAAGAAACCACTTTTCATAATGACACGAGTTCAGTTCTCATTTATTAAAGTGGGAAAAAAATGTTTTTTGGGTCCATTAGAATTTTTTCCCAGTTATTGTATGACAGTTGTTATACACCTCTGAAAAAGATTTATTTTCCTCTCAAAAAA
Source organism: Nipponia nippon (assembly GCF_047370975.1). NCBI lineage: Eukaryota > Metazoa > Chordata > Aves > Pelecaniformes > Threskiornithidae > Nipponia > Nipponia nippon. Next base: position 41,832,075 of record NW_028262402.1, read on the forward strand.
AGAAACCTAATAACTAAACCCAGCTCTTAGAAATACATTTTCTAATGCTTAACAAACACGGTCCACAACATTACAGCATGCAGCAGTGATCATTACAGAGCTCAGGCTTTTAGGTGTGCATTATTATTGATTTTTCCAGTGATGAAATGTGGTGTGCCTAAAATCATACCAAAAAAGAAGCAACTGCAGAAAAATACAAATAACTAGCAAAGCAGCTGAGTCCTCTGAAAGCTGAAGAGTGTTTTTTCTTCTGGTGCTTAGTGGAACAATATTTTAAATACTTGTGTTGCAATGAATTAGGCTTCATTTTACAAAAAATCCTTTTAAAATTTCAGATCTGTTTTCTCTTTAACATTCATAATGTAAATCAGGAGTTAATTGACACAACTAGTTTGTAGCAACAATAGTGTCCTGGATTTCTGACGACAAAACTGTCTCGGCATGATGGAAGTATCACCAACATTAGTTAAAGACACGTGTCTATCCATGACCAAAAACCCCACACTCCAAGCCCCAATCTATGCATGAAAACAGGTATTTTCATCAGATGCTCAGCTGAAATTCTGATCTGTGGGTAGACAGATGCATTATGTATAAAAACATACATATAGAGGTAGTAGTTATATACTATATACTATATACTATATATATATACTATATATACACACACACACATATGTATAAAATATATATATATATACAGAGCAATATATAACAGTTATATACTATATATATATATATATATATATATATACAGAGCAAACCCTACAAATGAGGATGACTGAACAAACAGCAAATCAACCACATCAAGTGAAAGAATCATCCAACTTTTAATGACAAGCTGTTTATGTGCCCATGTTAACGTGACCAGTTATCTGCTTATGCAGTTAGAAGTGACCATCTGCCATTTTTTATGCTTTCAGGTCAGTGCAGCTATTCGCATTCTTCTGGGCAAAGCAAGCATGACTTCTGGGGGAGAGGCACGCTGTTTCCAGTTTCCTCGGGCTCCTCGTCACCTCCCAGGCCTGGCAATGCTCCCTTGGAAGGGATCCCACTGCCTCCTTCCAAAGGGATGAGAGAGCATGGAGAAGACCCGTGGCAGGAACAGAGCTTGGCAAATCAGTCAAGGAGGACCAGGCTGAGAGTGACTGGAAATGGCAGAATAGTAAGACACTTCTGTAGTTCAGTGATGGACTGATTTGTGAATTCATTGGGATTTGATATCTTAATTTATTTGTCATATTTTTGTAGTGATCCTACCTGACCATACAATAAGCATAAACTATCTGAGTTTGCTTTGAGTCAGGTCTGAGAGCTATTTAAAAATAGGGAGGAGGGGATAAAAAAAAAAATCCTGATTTTGAGGATCCATGTAAGCAAGAGAGGAAGAAAAACAGAGTTGGGGGAGGAAACATGCATCAAGCAACTTCAGCAATTATGCAGCTTCTAATCTTGTCTAAATTATGGGTCAGCTAGAAGAAACAAGTCACTGGAGCCAGGCCAAGGTACAGAAGCTGTGCATCTGCTCCTGAAGTTGTAAAGCTGAAAATACTGTTAGCTTAAACAGGGAACAGTTACTTAAAACTTGCTCATTGCTTTTTCTGCTTAAGCTATATTGGTTTAACTAGGTGGTTTAGTAACATTCCGCTATTATGATCTCACAAGTAAATGGAATCTGTTTATAAACACACTTGTAACATGATTTTTAATGGCTGTTTTCAGAGGTGATCAGTTTCCATTCTGAAAAAGAAAGAACTAAACCCAAGATACATTCTGCATGATTTGTAACCCAGACCTTGTAGTAAATCTTGCATAAAGTCCATTTGTTTCTGTAATGCATGAATATGCCCATCTCATTCTGCTATTCTACTTTTTTCAGGTTCATCCTTCATCTGTATTTAGAAATGGAACTGATGTGGTTTTCAAAGTAAGAGTATTATGAGTATTGCTCAGACGTTTCTGTGATTTCTTTCTGATTCTGTTCTTTGCAGGCTTTATGACCGTTAATAATTCATTGTGACCAATACTTTATTTTTCTATGTATCTTTTGTTTTCCTTGGTGTCACTTCCCCTTGATTTGCAACAGCTTGTATTATAATGCCTTTTTTTTTTTTTTTTTTTTTTTTTTTGTGGAGTTTATTTAAGAGTTGCTTGTATGTGCTAACCCTCTCTTTTCCCTCTCCTGTTCTGCCTGTGTGTGTGTGATACTATAAAATGAAGTATCACGGGATGGTATCACTCAAAATAGAGGATGACACTTCATCAACTAAAGCAAACAAGAAGGCTCAAGTGTCAGTAATTAACCAAGCACAACCACAGATAAATGCCGTCTCCTCTAGGAAGACAGAAATCCCACAAGCTGATAAGGCAGAACTGGCATCTGAACCAAGCTCAAGACACCAGGTATGAAACCTTTTGCTTCACAGGCATTTTCACCATCTGTTTTCAGTCATGCTGTTTTCCAAAATGATTTAACACCTCTGAGATCTGCAGCCTAACCCTTTCCACTCCAAAGCTGAGTGTAACTGATACACATATAAATTAACAGCTCAGCCCTTGAAGAGTTTTCATATCATAAAGTTTTAATATAAGACCTGTTTAATCTGTTTCACGTAGCTTGTTTATTTTGTGTAACTATTTTCCTTCAAATGTTCAAATGACATTTCTCCTTCCAGGACTTTTACTCTTTTCCAAAGGCCTGTACACCAGATTTAAAGGGGCTCTTGCATTATGAAGAAAGCACTCAAAAGTTATTTCAGTGTGATGGGGTAATATGGAAATCCTGGAATTCCCAAAGCAAGGTAAAAATGTCACCGTGACTACACATCTAAATCAGAGCATGGAGTCCATGATGAGTGAGACTCTCAAGCAAAGGATCTTCCTGTAACAACTGTTGACTTCTACAGGGAATAAAAGAGTTGTCCAGAATGAAGTTTGCTGTCACCAGAAAAAAAGATTCCCAGAGATATGATGAGGGCTTGACTGCTGGGGTTGCCTTTCCTCTGTGTCACCCACAGGTGCTCCTGGACAAACCACACAAGCACGGATGTCTTCATGCTTGTAGGGATGTGGGCATGCAACAGTCAGTGAATGAAATCTGTAATAGAATGCGTGGGAGTTAGTAAAATTAGCTCAGTTAGGTATTCTGTAAACATACATCACCTCCACCACATAAGATATCACGCTGAATTTTCTTGCACTGCATTCCCTACACAGACTGCAAGAGATAGAAAATGCTGTCCAAACTAATGTGGTCTCTTAAGAGTGTTTTTGGAACTGAAACTTTATGTCACCTTTAAAGCTACTCATTATAAATTGTAGGCTCCTCTGGCAAGCATTTATTTCTTTACATGTTTTAAGCAATGCTGTAGCTTTATTGATACACACCGAAGTTCATTTTCAATTTAATACTGGGGAGGCCATAAGCAGCAGGTCCAGCCTTCAGTCTGATTATTAGCACACAGACCTAGATCACTGCAAGCAGGAGTCTGTTTCGCCTTTTCCTCTTTCATTTTAGGAGGTAAGCACGAAGAAATGTCCCTCTGGATGGAGTTATCACGAGGGCAGCTGCTACTTCCTAGTAGTGAATCACAAGGTGACCTGGAACACTGCTGCTCGGGCTTGCAGAGAACAGTAAGAGACTTCTCCAAGTGAATGTGTTTGATGTGCACTGCCTTTGCCCTGAGCTGAATGCTGCTCCGAGGCCAAGTTCATTCAGGGAAGCCCAATTTTGGCTGTGCTGCACAGCTCCCCCAAAAAATAGAACAAGCCCTGGGATTCAGACCCAGTGGAGGACAGAAATATTATTAGTCTCATAATGTTTCAGGTTGTGATGCTACCTTATTCACAACATGAATTCCCAAAGCTGTCCGTCTGCAGTGAGGATGCTTTCGTAATGGAGAAGAGAAACAGAGCAAAGGCTCAGTCTTTCATTCTCTCTGACCCACCACTTCCTTGGTTCTACCTTCCAGCTCCTGTGTGCCTCACCATAGTCTTCTGAAGATGCAGCTTTTCAGATTCTCTAACTACTTGAAAACTTTAATGTTCAATTTAACAGTAAATTTCTGACTTTTAAGGATAAATAAAAGCTAATTGACAATAATAATAGTTGTCCCAAAGTAGGAGACAAATAGAAAATCCACCGGTCTTGCTCTTTGGAGGCCTGCTTTGTGATTTTGGTTTTAGGAGTGATAGCTTAGGACTGGAAGGAACACTAGCCATGGTAACATGGAGCTTGCGCTGGTATCATGCATGTTCTGTACCTTGTGTTGAATTGTGAGAACCAGGCTGAAGACCAAGCTGAACAACGGGAGGGGCTTTAACAGACCTCTCCATTACTCCATGAAATGAAAATTGAAACAGGGAAGAGTTGGAGATGAAAAAAACAGAGTACATTCAATGAGTGGTTGAAGGACATACAGGAAACATGAAACATGGACAAGCATGCATAACAAACCTTGATTCATTCTACTCAGTTATGCCAGATTATGTTGTCTTGGTAACACACAAAAGGGAAGTCTTAGTTCTAATACTGCTCAGCTGATGGAAGTTACTCTTTCCTAAAATGTAAATGTTGCCTGCTCTTGTGAGCTCACCACAAATTTCACATTGTTAATTGGTTTACTTAAAATTTTAGCTCCTGAAATGGTTTTCTATCACCTCCTTTTATTCTGTTACTTATCCAAACAAAGCTGCAAGTTGTGTATATTCTAGTATTTTTTTTTTCTGACGGCTTCAACATTCAGTTGATCCTTTGGGAACGTATGTCACTCTGCTGGGAGGTGTTCCCCATTTCATAAAAGAGTGTGCTCCTGGTGACCCATATTATCTGTTGGTGGTAACTTCTTGCTGAAGGCTATAGTATTTGATGTAGAAGTGAAACTGAATAACAGCAAATTAATGACAGTGTTAAACACCTACACAAAAAGTCAAGGCATATCACTGAATCCACAAGCAAATGAATCCTAGGGCAGTGATTATTCAGTTAATGTCAGTCTACAACAGCCTAAGGAAGCTTTATCCTGGTAAATGGAGTACTCCTGGCCTCCATCTGGAACTGATTTACAAAAGTAAAACCCCAGGCACATACTTAAAAGTGGTAAAAGAAAATAACTTAATAGATTTTATTTTGTGCTTTTGCCCAGCTCCCCACCAGCAATCACCACCACCGCCAACTGTGGTATTTCTGTTATTAATACTTCTACTGTTGACATTTAAACAGCTGATATTTCCAACAAGCAAACAAAATCAGCATGGAGGTAAATCCTCAGTTTTTTAGTAGATCAAACAAATGTTAGATATTAAATGAAAAGATTAGAATTGACGTTCAGTAAATCAGTCAATTTCACTGAAAAATAAGAATCAATTTTATTACTACAAAAATGGAATTATTTTAAACTTATGTTCTATTTTCTTGCTACACTTTTTCTATTATATAGAACAGGAAAAAAGCACAAGCATTGTTAAAGTTGTTTCAGTAATAGTCTCCAACTAACCAACCTCCTAACCTTTTAGAGAAAACACTGGTATCCTGAGATGACGGACTTGAGACCAAGCTATTCCATTAAAGCAATGCTATCAATTATTGTGGAAGCAATTGCTGTCTGGAAATAACTATATGTACATGGGCTTATGCAAACCTATTTGGGCTTCTAATGAGCTTTGACATACATTGCATCTATTTGTTGCAGGTGGCATACCAACCTTTTCTTCAGTTTCCATGTGCAGGGAAGTAGATATAAAAATGTGCTTGTCTTGATGCAGGTTGCTGTATGCCACAGTGATAGTGTGGGTGGAAAAAATCTCAGCTAATTGCTGTGAAAATCTTGCACCTTTTCTAACCCTTCTACAATACATTGGAGAAAAGGGTGGTTTAAGAACTCATTTCTCTAGCCTTGTTCTGTATGCAAGAGGCCCTTGGCAACATGAAGAGGAGCATCTGGGGGATATTACAGCTCAGTGATCCAACAGCAGCCTGATTTAGCAACAATTTCAGTGATTGACGTTACAGTTCTTGTTTATCCCATAGGAACACGTCCTCCCCAAGGGTCACTGAAGCCAGGCTCGGTCGCATGTGAAATGGTTTCACTGCTGCTACTAGATAGACAGAATCCACAGTTGCATCTTTTGCTCTGTTAGTCAGATTATACCTTAATCTTCTTGAAGTTGACCATTTAATTAGAGCCTTAATATGGTCAGATTTCAGATCGTTTACTGCCAGCTTTGTAAGACAGGGGCTGCTATATTGTTTGGTGTTTGTATATTAGCAGCACATGGCCTCAGCCCTTGGGAATCACAGGCAGAACCACATCTAAAATAACAGGTTAGATCCTTCATGATGGCTCAGTGTTGCCTACTGCAAAGCAGGATGGACCCTGCTGCCCTCCTCTCCTTATGCTGTGCTAGTTCTCTAAGTGACTGGTTTAACTTATATTATTGCTAGTGACTCCAGCATGGAGATTCAGGTACCTAGAGTCATTTTAAAGGCTCAGAGTACCTTGTCTGACTTTCAGCTGCCACTCTGGAAGTGCAGGGCTCCTGTAAGCTCTGGATCATGTCTGCAAGCCTCATCTGAATGTTCTCAATATGAGGCATCGTAAGCAATGCCAGACACCGATCTTAAGGCACCAGGATTACTCCCTAGGTGACCAAACCAAGGCCTGGGATAAGCAGAGCCTCTCAGTCACTCCCCCCTGCTTCACTGTCAGTATAGGACATGGATTTACTACAGCAGTTCAAACTAAATGTCCTCCTGTGCTGTGGAGACCTTCATAGCTAATCAAGTGTGCTTTTGCTGAAGTTAAATTTATCACAATGGTACAAAGCTCCTTTAAATGTATTGGATAATTGAATGTAAAATCAGCAAAGTCTTTGTGCTAAGTGTTTTGCATATAATACTTCAAGGTCAATGGCTACTCAAAATATTTCCTTAGTTTGGGCAACTGCTTTAAGATGATGGATGCCCTTGACTTGATAGTAAAAATTTTAAAGCACACAGGAATAATTTCAAATGGACTTATTTAGCACAGAAATCAGTGATGTGTGGGGTGTTTGTGTTTTTTTTTTTTTTCCCAATATGGCATTATGACCCCTTCTCTAGAGTAATTTAAATTAGGAAGTGTTAGATTTACATAACTCCATGAATAACATTACCTTGTCATTTCCTGTGTCTGGCGCTCTGCCTAGAGGTACAGTTAGTAATATTATCATAAGTGGTATGTTCCTTCAGGACTGTTCTCATTTCCCTACAATACATCAAAACCCCTGACTAGGTGTAACAATTAGAACGGTTGTTCTCTCTTCAGTCATGTGTGTTTCTTAGGCTGTATTTAGAAAGTACTCCTATGGAGAAAAGATTAGATAACATTATAATTATTGCAGTGCTTTCCTTTCACAGTGATGAAGTCTTTCCCTGGTAGTCGGATTGAAGTAAAAGTCTGAAACTGTTATTGCCCAGACCACCCCTGTATGTCATAAATGATATAGCAGTTCCTGACATACATTGATGTTTTTTGTTTTCACATTTTCTAAAATAATTGAAACAACAGGAGTAAGCTACTTAAAGTAAATGACTTGGTTCCAGGGCTTTGATTGTCCTTAAGCAGAAGCCAGATAAAATGCCATATTTTTGTTCTTGCTTAGCTAGTAGTGATACCACAGAGACTGCTGCCCAAATCTCTTCTTAGCCCCAAGTCTGGTCACCAGCCAACCACAGTCACTGTAAGGGGGAATGGCATCCTGTTGCTGAATCAGTTACCCTGGGAAGACAACCTGAATTAACCGAGCCTGCTTTCCTGGACCTTTTGTCTGAGGAAGAAGATGGAGTATAAAACTTTCCAAGAGCTTTTGTCAGTGTAATAGCTTTTCTCCTTGTTCACTGTAGGTTTGGTGCCTAGTAGATGGGCCCAGCAGTGTGGAAGCATGTCACCCTGGGGACATACAGGCACCAACGCCATGCATGACACTTTACTGTGATGAGAAGCACAGTCAAAGCCTCTGCTGGGAGCTTCACTGGGTGAAATTTTGGGAGCCTATACCATAAGTGGGTTCACAATCCTGACCCCTAACAGACAGTTGCTAACCACTGTGTGCTGGGACAGTCTGCCATTTGTAAAGTCATGATCAATGTTTCTGAAGCCATCCTGCCACACCTCTACCTGAGGAGAGAGTACACAGATGTCAATGAGATCCCTGACACTTTTTTCTCTGGTGGCCCCTGAACTTAGGGGGCCCTTGATGTTACTGTGATGTTACGTTACTGTGAAGTGCTTGGTCTAGGGCAGCCATGATTACACAGACTGTGAGGGCTAACACTCAGATGTCCTACAGGCCTTGGCAGACACAGTGTGCAAAGCGGAGCAGAGGGCGAATCCCCTGCTGCTTTGATTGACTGCAGGGATAATGGAGGAGGCCTTTGCAGCAGGAGTATCCCATCAGCATTACAATGAATTTCTTCCATACCATGCCCCTGTAGTGGGCTACTACTCTGAATTCCTCCTGATGTAAAATTTGCCTGCTTCCCTATCTTGTGTGGCGTTATGATATGGCTTCCACGGGATCAGTACTGTTAGAAGTGACACAAGGCAGCAAACAGGAATGGAGATCCAGGCATGGGTTTCTAACTGGGCAGCGGGCTTGGTGGTGGGCTTGCACCCCAAGATCTGCTCATGGTCTCCATAGTGGATTCAAGTCTTCCATGCCACCCTTGAGGTCTGGTCATTGTCCCAGCTCTTAAAGAAGACGGTCTTTATCTCCTTTGGAGCAACACTGATCTTCTGTCTCTGTTATCTGGCAACAGTCATGAAATTAGCAAAATCGTCATAATGCCATTGACTTATTCTGCTGCTGGAAAAGTTTTTGGCTCTCTTAAAATATGTTTTCATGAGCAATGTTGTTTGCTTGGGCCTTATCAAGCATCACCCAAGGTGTTCTGGGAGGCTGAAGGGGCTGGGCATCACTGTTAGACTGAGTGGCAGTCAGAAATATGGGACAACAGAAATGACAGAGGCTTAGCATCACAACGAAGGCAACAGCAGGTGTGAGGTAAAATGGTGACATGATATCAAGGCAAGCAAAAAGATGGGTAAATAAGCAAGTGGAGCCACTGATGGTGGACAGTTCCTGGCAAATGTGAAGGATGCCATTTGTCTCTTAATGCTTCAAGATTTAGCCTGATCTCTAAATGGCTTAAGAGCCTGCTGGTGCTTGCATCCTTGATACTAGTTGGAAGACTTCACAGTGGCAAGGCCACTCAGTGGCTAGGGTGTGCAAATCCTCCTTTGGGGTTGGCATACTTCAAGCAGAAACACAGACCAGAGCTTGTGCATTGGCTTCATTCTGAAATAGTCTGGTTAATACATACCACAACTGCTCTCTGATTGGAACTAAATGCATAGTAATTGCAGACAACCCAACATTACCTCTCAGAACCACACTACCACTCTAAGCCAGACCCCTAAATTACACACACTTAGTTCTGTTTTGAAACATGGCCAGGATCTTAACTGTGTTATTCAAAGCTTTAGTTTTGTCAGACCATGATTTTAAAAAGATATAGTCTGCTCTACTACCAAATGGGTGAAGCTGTATCTTTCAGTGGCTTCAATTTTAGTGTGGGCAGATTATTATTTTAAAGAAAGGAATGTATCAGTGATTGTGTCAATGGTTTAAAACACAGTCTGTGGGTATGAGGTACACATTTCCTGTATATACTTCTTTCAGTCGTCCAGCTGATTTAATTTTTCTGTTAGAAAAATCAGACTAGACTTTGGTTCCTCTCCACGTAATCCAGAATTTTAAGACTTCATCTTCATGTAATTATTCTTTCATGCTAGTAAATAGTGGTTTTCCTGTGAAACATTAGTTACATGCTTTATACAAGAATCAGTGCCCCTTGTTGATAAGTCGATGGGAGATGTCTGTCACTCTGTGGAATGCTAATTACTCTGTCCTCTCTCCTTGAGCCTAGATACCTGGGGAGTCTAGCAAGTGTGGCTAATGAACAACACATGCAGTGGCTGTGGGACTTCAGTGGGAGGAAGCCCTTTTGGATAGGCAAGTACATCAGTTTTTTTCCAAATGTGAACTGCAATTTTCAGCTTTTAGTAATTTTCTGAGATGGATTTACTAGTTATACCAAATTAACTTTAAAAACTACAGTTAGTTTGGGATCATGTTTAATGGTACCATGATTCTGTAAACCTGAGAGAAATAAACTCTGATAAGAATAAAGACAAGACCATTGTGTCAATTTTCTCATTTTGGTCTCTTCTAGTGAAGAAGCCAGGTCATGTCTGAAAATATGCCACCCATGTTGGTCTTAGTAACTCAGAGGCTAAGTGAAAAGATGTGTTTTAGTTTGTATTAATTAACACAACCTAATTTTACAACTGTTAATTTCAAGAGTGTAAACAAGGTCTATGAAGATCTGCAAGATCTGCAGGATGTTATTTTCAGAAGGAATCTGAAGGCATCTGAGGCTGCCCAGACTTGAATACAACATTCTGCTTGACATCTTAAGTATCAATAGAGAAACTTAGGAGGTGATAGAAGTGCAATAGATGGAAAGAGAGAAAATATTTTAGATAGGCAATAATGAGGAAAAGTATATTTTCCATTATACAGATGGTACTAATTGCCTTATGAAATATTAAATTGTATTTTACTTGTATTCTTCCAGATGTTTTTTTTCTCTCAGCACAATATTGTGTGCATTTTTTAACAAAGGGATAGAACAACATGCTTCTGTTGGCATCAGGCTCCAAGAGATGATAAACATCACTGATTCGGTTTTACCAATTTCACACAGGCTTGAACGACCAAGTCAATCCTGGACATTGGGAGTGGAATGGAGGAGAACCTGTAACCTATATAAACTGGAGAAGAGGCTCCTATCACTTTCCAAAGAGAGGAAGAAATTGCGTATTGGTGCAGAAGCGAGGAAAATGGCAAGCAACTGACTGCAGAAAGGTCAAACGTAACAGCTATATCTGTTCAAGAAAGCTGTAAAGAAAGAGAATCCCTGTGAAAGCCTGTGGACATTCATGTTGTTTCAATTTTATTTATCTGCAGACATGTGAGGGTATGCAGTTAGAAAACTGTCCTAATTATCAGCAAGGTTTATTTTATATGCTTCCAGAGGTGCAGATGCATTGGACTCTAACCAAGGAACAGAGGTCAGCTGCAAAGATTAAGTCCAGGTTAAGGTTGTGAACTCTTCCCAAAGACTTTGATCTGTCACTTACTTGTACGTATTTTTGCACAAAAGAGTTAGGCCTGCAGGCTTTCATCACATTTCTGTGTAAAAATACCTTCTATTTTTTGAAAAAAAGAAAGTGGGACATCAGTTGATTTGCTTTGCTCTTAAGGAGGGGCTGTGAATTGGCTGTTGCTTTAATTAATTTGCAATAAAAACTGTAGTTTTACCCTGCAGTCAGAAAAAGAGAAAGACTGCTAGGCGTGGAAATGAGGGCAGACTTTGCTGGCTAAAAACAGGTCCTCTTGGGTGATGAGGGGAGGAACATTACATCAGGAGACTGGGGCTTCTTTGGTGGATGGCCTAGTACAATGTCTTACGAAAATACCAATGGCAGGATTTAGTGGCAGAGTACCAACAGAGGCAAAGCCTTGTACTTCTTTTTCTACTTCCCAAGGCCAGCTTCAGATCCTAGTTGATCTGCTCACACAGAGATGCATATTGTCTCACATTCCTAACCGAAATTTTTCAAGGTTTATTGGAATTGCAGGACGGCGCTGTAATTTTTTAGTGTAATTAAATAATGGGACGTCTGTAAATTTGATGCTATATCAAGGGATGATTTACACAATAAAAATAATACTGAAGCTTAATCCTAGAATATTATCTTGGGATATTCAGTGATACATGAACATCAATAGGATTTACATGTGTGTATAAACCAATGTAATCGTGAGACATATTTTGTACTAAAGCAGCTATGGCTTTTGAGAAGTATTAATCTAAGTCCTTATTAGGGATTTGAGGTTTTTAAAAATAATAATAAAAAAATCCAGATTTAGTTATGAGAAAGGCTTAAAAATCAGCATTTAATAGGAAAAAACAGCTGCCCATAACTTAATTTTAACTTATTTTAAATATATGCAGTTGAAGTGTTACCGTTTCTTAACATAATAGTAAATTTATATCTCATCTGTCAAAAATCTTGCTTTAGGACCTTCTTACTGCCAGCCTTAAAATTAAAAAAAGAAACAAGTCATAAGCTTCCTTAAAAAAAATTAAAGCTCCTCTCAAACCCTCCCTCTGCCCATGATGAGTGTGTGTCAGCTGGTGTGTCACTGAGTAGGGTGAATTTGCCTTGTACCTTATGAACTCTCATCCCTCCCATCTGCCTGCCTGCTGCCAGCCGTTGATTCTCCCCTTGTCCCCTATCAGCTTATCTATTTGGCCAGCCTCTGGATCAATTGCATCTGTACACTATTTGCACCAGAGGTGCAAAACCTCCTTCTGGGGTTTCTCATAGCAATTTCTGAGTCCTGTGAGGAACAGATGCAGCAGAATCACCCCTCCTTTCTGGGCTGAGGGGTGCTTTTCCAGGGATTATTTATCCCTCCTCCTTGCCTTTGGCATCCGTGGGTTATTTATCCTTCCTTCTTGCATGTGACAAGTTAAATGAATATGCATGTGAGTATCTGGACAGTCTTTATATGTAGGAGAGAACTTTTCTGAAAGGCCTGTTCCAGATAAGCACAAGTGCACTGCAAAATTGGAGGAAAAATACCGTTGACAGAACCTCAACACCCTTATTCTTGGTATTGACAGATATAGGCAAAAATATCTCCAGGAATTCTTTTTTTGTCATGGTAATCTTTATACCAAGCTTCTAGATACTTTTGCTAGACACTAACACTTGCTTAAGGAGTATTCTAGATCAACATAGATAGGCTAATTGTTTCAAGAATTCCCCAAACCAAGCACCTCTGAGTACCCACATAGACCTGGTTTTATTTCTGATAGTTTTCACTGCAAAAAAATATAGGATCTAAAAAAGCACTCTTGAGTTCTCTTGCTGTTGGGATCTGGAATTCCAGGGAAAATTGACTAAGAGAGCTTGGTTAGGTATAATCATAAACTTTTGTTTCTTTAGGGCCTTCTTTTTATAAAAACTGCTGAGTTTATTGGTGCTATCATGATAAAACCTGTCAAGATTGTTTAAATACCTCTCCTATTATTTCATAAATGAATGACATCAACAGAGTGGGAATTTTGACCAAGGTGCTTGTTACTTCATCAGTAACTAAAAAATGACTCATGCCTAGTCTGAGACACCAGTGATCTCAGAGGTTTGCTTTTGTGAGAAGAGGGGAGAATTTCCCTTTTCTCTATTTCATTTGAACTACTTTAAAGTGATTGAAGAACATGAAGATTGCAGTACACAACAGACTGTTGTGCAAACTGTACGTGTTTACTGATTTCATTGGATCTAATACAATACACTAATGAAGCTAAAATTCTTATATTGCAGTACAAGAATATTTTTGCCCTGAAAGGTTGCTGAACTTTTTTTCAGTACAATGAACTGTTCCAAACATTTATTCATAAATTTAAATTTCTGTCCTTAAAAATGAAGTATTTTTTCATAGATTTTTACAGCTTTTATTAGAATATTGGAGTTCAAAGAATACGACATACTCAAACCAGGGAAAGTACAAATATATCACTTTTTCTGTTGCCATAGGAAGTTGCTGTCTCTAAGATGTTTAGTAAAGAAAGGGCCTAAAATCCTGAGAAGTCATTGGGAATTTTTCCAGCCTTCAATATTTCTGAATTAGACTCTGAGTAAACTCAGGGGAAAATCAGTATTCAGAGCATCAGCATCAGCAGGGATATTTCAGGAGGCTGAAAGTAAGAACAAGGAGCATGTAAATTCTGGTATTCACCTATGGATGCCACATTTTCTGGATAAACAAAGGATTTATTTCACCAGAACTATCCATATGTCTTTTAAGAACAATAGAACAAAGACGCAGCAGCTCAGTGAAAAGAATCCAGTGGTTAGCCTAGATTTCTATAAAGGGATGGGTAACATGAGCTCTTTGTGTGCCTGTCACTTTTAACCACCTTCTCTCCCTGTCAAGTATCTTTTAAATCTGTTGATCAATTTCAAACAAATTTGACAGTGAAGTAGTTGACTCAAAGACAATGGTTATGAAAAAAATTTATAGGCAACTGGCCACAGGAACTCTTCTTCCAAACCAAAATATTCTAAAACATTTGTGTTGTTATTAACTTCATGGAGATCAAGTTTTTAATCTGAAAAAAATCAAAGTTTTCCAGATCTCTTTTGTACACACTGAAACTTACTGAATGCCTTCAAGTCTTTATTCACTCATTCTAAAATTATAATAATAGCTTTGAGAGAATTATATATATAATTAAGTGAATACTGTGATTCTACATTATTTACATCACAAGACTGGTGCTATTGCAATTCTTATATTCAGAACACGATATATATTGTTATGTTTAACTTTGTAATGTGTGTTAATACAAAACTGAAACGTATTTTGGTGAACATGTATTTCTTCAGTTTAATAATCTCACAAAAGCTTTTCTTCTAGTGATAAAAAACATAGCGTTGGGCATAGTAGAAATGTACTTATAGTTAAGCATAATATACCTACTATTTACTCTATGCAGTTTCTGAATTCCGTTTCTTCTTATGCATAAGCCTGTTCCTGAATTAATACTATAAGGACATTTGTATCATAAGCAAACCATTTTTAAAAGAGAAAATGCTGTTTATTTTGAGGAGTAAATTTAAGAAAAGTTACAGATCTGCAAACAGTTACACAAGAGGAAGAATGAATTCAAGAGTGTCAATTCATAAAATTGAATTTTAATATGATTATTGATTTAAAGGAGAATGAGAAAAAAAAAGTCATTGTCCCTCAGTAACCTCAGTCATCTTCATGGAAGAGATGCAGATGTCAATTCTCCTCTCTTATTTCCCTTTAAGAAGTTATGCTGCTTGTAATATGGAGAACTGCGCTACTCTAATTCCATTGCTTAACTACTATCCTCTACAGCGGTACACTAGCAGTATAAAGTTAGAAGACAAGAACACAATAGAGCTCGTTTGTTTATTTTTATAGTGTTGAGATAATGTATTTTTTTTGGTCAGAAGTAGTCCTAAGGAACAGGAATCTGGTATCTGAAGTACTGGATATAACCACAGTAAGCGAAAGAATGTAATTTTATTCATACAGATGAAATTTTCAGCTAAGTCTAAATACATTTTTACTTTAATAAAAGAAAACTTATCTGCATCTTCTTCCTTGGATTACACTACAAACATTTTCCTAGTGTCGTCAAACTCTTCAGTGAATCACCACTGCTCTCTCAAATTATTCATGACAATCTAAGAAAGATGTGTATTCCTGAAGACTGAAATGTCTCTTTGCCCAGAGTCTTTCTCCCCTGGCTCACTGTCCCACAGCTTAACAAGTTGAAGCAATCAAGCACATAATCAACATAGCTCCTCAGGCTGGGTTTGGAATTGGGTACACTCTCAATTAGGCAGTACATATGTGCCAGTACCATTCAGGAGGTGTTTCGGGAGGTGGACACCTGTCCAAAACCTACCCGACTGAGAATTACAATAGAGAGAAAGCCACCCACCGCATCGTGTGTACGTACCTACAGCCACGAGAACATGGGCCAATATACACGAAAGGACACTTGTCCTAGCCCTGGTGGACACACACGTGAACATTTTAAAGTGTGAGCATCTGCATTGCGGCAGCAGTTCAAAACTTCAGACTCCAGTTCTGTTACTGCAGCACAGAGAAAAGAAACAGAGAAATGTGAACAGGAAGGTATAAATGAATGAAGAAAGAAACAATGCAACAGAATTGAATAGCAGAGGGGGGAATTAATGATGTACAGTATCTAAGGTTGAAGGTACAAAACTGAACAGATTTATTGTCTGTTCTTTCATATCATACCTTGTAAAAAGCCTTTTGGTTTTGTAATTATAACTTTCCCATGAGGCCTGTATGTGATCTGTTTCCCTGAAACTCAGTAAAACAGAGACCACAGATGGCTTTCTTTGATAAGTACAATAATTGGAGAATAAACTGCATAGTGCTAATTCATTAGTTCTGAGGTCTTCATATGGGTTCTGTAAAAGATATATCTGGATACCAGTTTGTCTGCATAGGATGTGTTTTGAAAATGATAGGATATTGAATTGGGCTATAATATATAAAATCCATTTTAATGATTTAATCATCAATCATGCTATGATGAGACTATTTAGCTCAACAGAAGGCAAGTAATTCAAGCACTGCCTAAGAATTATTTTTAGGCATCAACTGGCAGTGTAACTAATTACTCAGTTTATGTCCATAATGACTGAATAAACTACAGCTCTGAAACAAATGAATAATAACACTTTGCATTTGCATAGCACTTGTCATCTATAGACCTGACAGTTTTAAAAGGATGGGCAAACACTCATGGTGACTATTTCTAGCAAAAGCAGAATGTCCTGAATAAATTGCTACTATGAAGGCAAATCAAAGCCTGCTTGAAAAACACTGCTGCATTTAGCCACAAGATTTAACAACCAAAATACAGTGAAAACATGTGCTATGCTTATATGAAAGGGTAATCAGGCAAGAAAACAAGTTTTTATAAAAGATACAGCCTTGCTTTTTGTAGAAATCTATTAGCTGTATTTGGAACATAATGATAATGTTCCCAGTCCAATCTCTGTTGTCAATTATTAGTCTATACAGTTGATGTCACCTCAAAGAGACTTACAAATACTTACTATTTTTAAGTTCAGAATGATTCTCTAAACTCGCTGTCTGAGCTGAGGTGCCTTCCCATAATGCAGGCAGGCTCCTGCCTGAGCTGAGATGCTGAGGATAGATCGGCTACCTGTGCATGGTCACACAGGCAGCTGACTCCAAAACAGATTTAGACCATGTGCAAATACAGAGCAAACTGTGCCCAGATGTACCAGGTCCCATTTCTTACCAACATTGTCTCTTGGAAAGCAGCCAGAGCTTACTATCGTAGGCATGAAGGAACGGTATTAGACTGCCCCGGGAGAACCAGAGCTGGGATGCTGCTTTTGGCTTTCAGCAGGTCTTAGGTAAAACCATCCAAGAAAACCCAGGAACTAGAACTGGGTTGACCTAGAGGAGAAGAGAGCTCTGTTTTCTGCCTTTGGGTTGCAGAGTGCCTTTTGGAGTGACTTGCTGACACTGCTTTGCTTCAGTCTTCTTTCCTACCCTTCTGTAAGTAATACTTTGTGCCTTTACATCTGAAGCCCTCTAAGGCAGGCCTTTTCTCTTGCTGTATGTTACAGGATAGCATGGTACATACCATGAATGGATCCTGATCTTGAACAGGTTTTTTTCAGTGCCATTACACTGCAAATGTAACACTAGCAGCTTAACATCTATACATATATGTCAATACTAAGGTTTTTATACATTCCTTGTTAATATTTGCACTGCACCAATAACCCACACCAGTTTAGTTTAGATAGAAGTGTCTGTGCAATATTACCATTTACCATCATTCCAGTATTAACATTTACTTAATTTTTATTTGTGCATTGACAGAGACATCCTTAAATCACCTGCATCATATTTGCTGCTTGCAATGTGATTTATTCTTTGTGAAGAGCTGCAGAAAGAACACTCTGTAAACAGCAGTAATAACATGATTTTGCTCATATTCTTGCTACAAAGAAGAGAACCCTCCTTCAGAAACTAGAGATTCTATCTGGGCACCAAACCATGCTTCAGACACAACAGATAAGAAGGGCAGCATACACCTTCACACATACACGTTTCTTTCTTTCAGGGCAGATTGGGGTAAAATTTAACTGGGACTTAAAAGCCTTTTTTCTTTTACATTGAAGGTGGTAGGATTTTTTTAAGCGGGCTTTGAAGTTAGGTAAATTGGGCCTTTCAGGCACTTAGTTTTCAATTCTGTAAACATACATGTGAGTAATGTAATGCAATTTCACTTATATGGATAAAGTTAAATACAGACATTACAGGATCAAGACCACACCTGGAACTTTTAAACACAAAGAGCTGGTATACCACTGGTCTAGACTTAGAGAAAAGGCACTTCCTGGCAAAGGAGGTGAAAAATAGCAGAAACAGGTAAAAGCAAACAGAAAGAACACTTCCGTTGTGTTGCTATAATCCAGAAGGAATCATCTTTAAATTGTTTAAGTTAGCATTATATTTTTAAATTCTGCAGCAAAGAGCTGCAAAAATGTGTTGCTTCAAACAGTCAAACCTCATGTTTGAAAGACATATTGCCAAATGTGTCCGACCCTTCTGTGTCAATATAAGACAATATAATACATAGGTGTGAGTATCAGCCCAGCCTTGTAAGTCTCTAAGCAACCAAAATAAAGAGGAAAAAAAGAAGCAAAACTCAAAATGTAATGCCCTTATCTTTGCTGAATAGTTTTGAAGGACGAGTACCAACATGCACCCGATACAAGGAATTTTAATTCCAAAGGTCAACTGCTTCAGTTCAACTTGTTAGCCAATAAAGACAGGATGTGAGGATTCAAATTGCACTTCTAGGCTACTTGATTAACTATCTACCATCAAATTAATCCTCTTGACTCATTGTTCTTCCAGTCTAATGCTGCATATGCTTGTGTAAATATGACGCAAGGACTTTTTGCAGGCACACCTTAGAACCCTTGTTGCAGATGCCAGTATTTCTATGATTTCACTCCTTACAATTGTGGGAGAATCTGCCCTCATTCTGTACACCTGACACTTCAGAAAGGCACCAAACCAGTGGCGGAATTAAACTGCTCTTGGCTGAAATTACTGAGCAATAAAGCTTGTGCTTGATGGCTGTGCTTCCCTTAATGAGATCAGCCCACTGAGGTCAAGGCACAAATACACTCTTAATGTTGGTGTGTGAACCCCATTCTTGCTGGAGCTCCATGCAGTTCTGTCTCAGGATGGACCTCAAGATTAGAAAAAATTTTAACTCAAGTGAATTGTGCAGTAAGGAAAAGGTCTAGATCTCCACTAACTTTGTGTGCTGAAGTTATAAGTCAGTGCCTCACAAGGATGTTGCTAGGCAATTTTACTTCGATTATCAGGCGATAAGCTTATTCCCCAGAAATGAAAATCAAATAACCCCATATATCTAGTACAGACCACCTAAGTTTTCAAGACTAACAAACAGATTAGCTACAAAGTTAAGAGTCTATTGATAGACTCTTTCTGGTATAAACAGGAGTGTAAAGATTAGAGTACCTAAATGGCAAATTATCTGAAGCAGAATTTCCCTTTAGTATTTTCAGATTCGGATCAATGTTTATGATACTTACAGAAAATATCTTCTCCTTCTCCCAAAACTTCCCTCTCTACAATGTTCTATCAGATTTTTTTTTCTTACACATTGCATAGCATGATAATTTTGCAAAAGATGCCTCCAGTTTAGGGTCTAGTAGTCTTTAGATATTTCTGTTGAGGCATTGATATCTAGAATCATAAAATATGCCAGTTCCAACATGCTTTGCTTAAATCTTCATTTTGTTTACCAACTTTACAGGATGCCATAGTGGCTTTGGTGCCTGAACGGGATGTAGCAGCGTTAGTTAACCTTTGAGAATCTGGGGCACAGAGTTTCTTCACCCTGGGATCTTTTATTCTGGGCTAGTGATATTTCTGTACTCCAGCAGCTGCAAACCTGCTGTGAAGGAGGTGAAGCAAGGGCTAATGCTCTCTGCCAGATTCCTCTGGGTGTGTGAGCACCAGTCTGCCAGTTTGCAGTGGTGCTGCTGCAGGCCTTGGGTCATATCCCAAATCTGAAAGACCAAAATTAGATGCAACTTTTGAAAACATGGGCTGATTTGATGTCTCCAGATACAGCTTCATGTTTTAGCAAACTTTAATCAGCTTGCCTTTTCCTCTTGTGATGAAATAACACCCTCTGTTTTGACAGTCTCTGGCTTTGTGGAATGGGAAGTCAAAATAAACAATGAAGACCACATTGAACATGCTAATACACAACCTCAAATGTTTCCTTAATTCCTAGGCCTAAGCTAGACAGCTTATCCAAACATTTCCTCCTGTTGACTCCTTCTGTCCCCCTCACCGTCCTGGGTTACTAGATTTTAGATAGGAACTTCTAATACACATAATCCAGATTGAAAGCAGAGTTTCATTAGCAAAAACTCCCCTATCATCATTGTAATCTACAGTAAATGAATGCAATTAGCCACATCAGGGTCTCCCCTGAGCCCTCCCCTCCTCTGCACACAGACAGCAGCCATAAGCTGACACCAGGCTCTCGTATAAAGCTAGCACACTATGTTCACTGCAACAGCAGCAGGTCTACAGGGTTACACTTTACAGGATCATGTCACTGCTTCTCCTTCAGCTGTTTGTGCTCTCATGTCTTGGAGCCACAGAGCCACAGAGAGATTCACCACAAAGGAAAAGCAGAAGGCCATTTCAGCACCTTTTCCATCTGGACAAAAATCTCCTTGAAAGTCAGAGTTTTCGTGAGCTGGTGGGGGAAAATCCAGTAGGTGTTGAGGAAACCCCAGGAGAACCAAGCTTTTTTGTAGCAATTCCACAGACAGCATCTGAAAGTGAGAAGCAAGGGGAGAAAAAAATGTCCAGATTCATCCTTCCCAATGCAGAACTCCGTGCAGACCAAGACCTGAGAACCTGGGCAGCATCCAGAGAGATCTCTCCTGTGGAAAACTTCTCTCCATCCCTCTATTCCAGCAAGAGGGAGGCTGAACCTCCCTATAGAAAAGATGCCAAGAAATTTTGGGACCACTTCATGTTAAAGAAAAATTCAGCGTCTGAAGAGGTCGTCCTGCCAATCAAGACCAATGAAATGCACCAAGAAAACTGCAGAACCCTGTCTTTTTCCCAGGTAAGAACAGGTGTCCAAGGTCAATAAACGTGTCCTTTCCCCTGCCTCTTGTAATCAGCACCTAAAGACATTAGTTCATTTTCTAAGTCATGGGCCCACTTCAGAACGCTCATGCACAATAAGTGGCCGAAAAACACCGCTGAAAAAGGCTGAAAAAGCTTTAGTCTCATGAGGCAAACTGCTACATTGCAGCACTGGAAAGCCACACATTCAATTTTCAGAGTTATTTATTCTTTTTATGCAAAGATGTTCTGACCTAGCCTGAGCAAGCAGGGCAGTGGTAAGTAATTATCCATACAATGAATATACATCTAACCAGTTTGTGTACATGAATTACCTATATATATATATATATATATGTATATACATATACACATATGTATATACAAAGAGTCCTGGGGCAAGTATTTACAGGAGAAGCTGGTTGTTTTCTTAGAGCTAAGCAAGGATTCGTTTCTGCTGTATTAATCGGAAGACTGATGCATACATATAATTCTGTGCTAAGAATGCTGGAGAACTGGTAAATTGCCCCACGCACAGATGAAGCCATTCTGTCTTATTGTAACATCAAGACATGAAAACAGTATAGATAAAAGTGCTGTATTCCTCATAAGGCAACATCTATTCTCAGTTTTTCTTAATCACAGTCCATCAAGGACCATGTTTTTTCACATCCCTCACTAAATTTATTTCACTGGCAGACACATGTAAACATAGATGTGGCCTAGAAACTTGCATCATTTTACTTTTTGTGCCATGTTATATGGCAAGCTTTCTCCAGGATGGCTGCAGTCATGCCAATATAAAAGTGCTAACTTCAGTCTAGGTTTTTATGGCTTGGGAGTTGACATAGGCTCTCCTGATACAAGGACTTGTTATTCTTGCAAACCAAGAGATTATAGAACTTTCATTGCACTTTTAAGATTTGCATTAAAAAAAACTGCTAAAGAACACATCTTCCACATGGAGACAAATCTTCAAGATTACAGTTGAGTCTAGCTTGTAGTTTATATATAAGAATGTTGGGCCAAAATGATGTTTTAAGTTCTGCTAAGTGGGTAAGACTGCTTAACAACCATGTCAGAAATCTAGAACTCAAAAAGCAATTAAAAGGTAAATATGACAAACCCACCTGTTGGATTTTGCCTTATCAGCTCACAAAGGCTCTGATGAAGCAGATTTTGCCTTTGTTATTCAATCTAAGAATTGCCCATAGGAGTGCTAATGTTTGCTTTTAAAAGCTCTTATGTTTTACTGCTTGCTTGACATAAAAAATAAACATGTTTAAAGTAAATGTTCTGAGAATAAAAAATAAAGTATTTTGGTTTTTTTTTTTTTTGCCTTCATGCCTTCTAGCAAAGTCCATGGGCCATTCATGTACCAGGAACTTCAAATTGCTTTCTGTTTCAGGGTGTTACTCATGAGAACTGTGAGAAGGTGATGGTACAGAACAATCTGTGTTTTGGAAAATGTAGTTCCTTTCATGTTCCTGGTCCAGAAGATCGTCTTTATACCTTTTGTTCTCATTGCTTGCCCAGCAAGTTCTCCATGAAACGCCTGGATCTCAACTGCACCAGTTCTGTCCCAGTGGTCAAAGAAGTCATGATTGTAGAAGAGTGTCAATGTGAGACTCAGAAGATTAAAGACCCTGTGATTGGATCTCTACGGTCAGACTTGCATGCAAGTGTACATGAGCACAATTAACCTGTGCAAAGTACTTCTTAACTCCTTGATCATAAGAATTTGCCAATTAAAAAAACCAAAGAACTAAAGCTTTCATCACACTGGTACACAAAAATATTAAAGATGTAGACTTGCTACTTGAACTGCTTCTCTGCTTCAACAACAACTTTATCTAAAATGCAATGGATGTTTCCTTGCAGCTGTTAAAGAAATGGAGACGAGATTACTGGGCTTATGTGTAGAGTTCTTACTTTAACAAGGGAAACCTTTAAAAAATTTTCCACCCTTCCTATCACTGTTTATAGGATGCTAGTAAACAACAGCTGAAAACTAGCATGATTTACCTGTGCAAAACTCTAACGTATTGGCTGGTTTATATTGCCTTTGCTTGCAGGCACTGCCAATATAGCTCTGTTGGCAACACAGATGAGGCTTTAGTCTCCTCCTTGCAAAAACAGGTCTACTTTTACATCAAGATAGTGGCTGGAGAGTGTAAAATACAAATGGATATAAGGCACATAGAGATCTGTGACTAGTTAAGGTCATTCTGATTGCTCCCAGCTGGAGTTCACTTCCCCGTGAAAACTAATATACCTTACAATTTACACACTAAGATAGTGGATATTTTGCCATAAAATAAAAGGATATTTTGCCATAGAAAGCACCTAGCCTCCTTCTACACACCTGCATTTGCTCTGCATGTTTTTTTATTGAAAGTGTCATACAGTAGAAGGAGAAAAAAATATAAAAAAGGGTATACTCCAACAGAAAACATCATAAATGAACAGACTGTTATTATTATTACTTAAGTACACTGTAGAACAACAATGTACACTTCCCAGTCTGATGAATTTTAACGTTGTCACTGACACCAAGATAAACTTTAAGTGATGTTCTCAATACTTGAACTAAAGCAGAAAAGGCATTCATGTGATGATAGAAAATCTGCAGAAGGATTTTAGCAGCATGGCAATACCTGTACAGATTTATAGGAATAGCTGAGAAAAGTCTCTGTTAGGAAAGGTCTGAGTCTAGTGCTAGCCAACACAGCACCAGTGGCTGTTAGCAGAACTGCTGGCTTCTCTGCTCTCTCGAGCTCCGTCTCCCTGGATTTGTCCTGCAGACCTGGCACACCAGGCAATGATCAGCTCCCAGCAGGTAGACTTCAGCTTGTTTCTAACCCAGCTCCTTCAGCCCTCTGGGAATCTGCTCCACTGCTATTGCCGAAATCTCAGACCTGGGCCCCTGTTGTTAAACCATCCACAGCTCTTTTTTGGGGTATTGTAAATCAGTATTGATACAGCTGGTCAATTCAAGAGTTGGGTAGATGATTCCTTGTATTTGAACTGCACTGTGATCAGAAATGACTTAATATCCTGTCAAAAAATAATCTTCAACATTGCTTTGGAGTGCAAGGCCCATGTTTAATATTTACTGAAAATTGCATCTAAATGATATTCTGATACTGGATCTGAACTGCTGCAATAACTGTTTGCTTCTGCAGGTCACTTGCAGTGAGCGAACTGAAAATTAGTATATAGTTATCTTTCATTATATATAAACCCATTTTTGAATAATACAAATTGTATACTAAAATTGAACAAAGCCTTCTCTCTTATCCTTTTACACTAAGGACTGATGTGCAAACTGTGTATGGCTGTTTGTATGTTATGGCATTATATATGACGTCATTCCAAGTAACAAGCTGTCAAGGTCTTATCATCCCTGTATTGAATGCAATAAAGGAAATACTTATTTTAATATTTGTTCTAGCTTTATAATGCTGATCGATATTCTCAGGATGCTAGCACAATAAACTAGCACCCAGATTTGGAAATTTACCTTCATGTTAGGCTGCACTGAGCATGAATGGGCTCAGGTTATGACCAAAGAAAGAAAAGCTTTTCGAACAGGCAAAGTAGCACCAGCTAACAACCGTATAGTTACAGAGAACAAAGTAATTCTTTAGCGCTCATGCTTTTTTCAGTAAGAATTCCTCCTCACTGGGCATGTCCCATTGCGCAGTCAGCCCTAACGACTGGTGCATGCTGTATGCAAGCAGAAAAGCTAAGTAACAACTCCCTGTCTTACCATAAGGTTCAAACCTCAGCACCTTATCAAGCTTTTGTGAGTTATTGTGTGTGATTATTAGTGTTCGTTTTTAATCAAGCCTAAGGAAGAAAAGCACACAAGGCATCAAAGTTCCCAACTTTTTTCTCTTTATTCCCAAGTTTATTTTTTAATCTGAAAAAGCTAAATCTTCTGAGGCTTCTAGCCACTGACGTTTTGAAGCTGTGTGAATATATAAGAATGTTTGCATTTTCTTTTTTTCTGAAATGCAAGTATGTTTTGCATTTGATACTTGCAGTACCTACATACACTCACAGTAAGATCACAAGTCAATTAAAAAGAAAAATCTTCCAGTCTTGTAATTTTGACGACTGACTGCTAAAGTGTGACTTTTGCACATAAGGATGACAGAACTGAAGCTATATTGTTGACTGTAAAGTATTCAGCCTAATTTTTAAAGATCCTTCTGTGTGCTGAAGCATTACCACAGTCAAAGAAAGCTATTCATGTAAGGAGTTCGCAAGACCAGACTCTTAGTGTGAATTTGCACAGCTTAAAAGTAGGTGAAAAGAGGTAATGACAGCTGTAGTAATTGCTAATTAGATTAGTGCTGTAGGTTTTTTTGATGAATGTTTAATTAACCCAGCAATGACTGGTTGAATGTAATTAGCACAGTATTCTGCAAAATCAAGAATGTGTTAATTGGATCAGATTTCTCAGCCTTTAAAAATTCCATATTAGGGATAAGTTGTGCCCAGGGGCTAGCAGGATTTTGCTTTCTCAGCATAACTATGATGGCCTCTACTAGTATAATGATGTGGGTCAGAAAGGCGAGGGGTGTGATCCACATCACTATATGGATGCTTCCAGTAGTAATGCCATTATAGCAGCAAACCTGCACGACTTTAATTTAGTTGTGTCCATTCAGAGGTTGTGTGCTTTCTGTAATGAAAGCTTTTCCAATGTACCTATGCTTACAATGGAAGTGCTGTTAATGTGATCTCTTCTATTTCAGAGCACTCCTTGTGCAAACCTATCTTACAGAACAAGACTAAACCATAGTTGCAGAGCTGTCTGAAAATTCAGCTCAATCCCAAGTGGACTTTGTACTCTTCTGCCATTTTATTTGACCTACTGCCTCTTTTCCAAATGGATGTGCTTTACCTTAAAAATAACTGAAGAGCAGTGCTGTTTATCCTAATTGCTTAAGCAAAATAAACATTCAGTATAGGCTATTCCCTTAAATAAGGATTTTATGCAACTGGCTTTAATGCCTGTAATTACATCAAACACTGGACTTGCTTACATCAAACGCTTATCGAATTCTGAGCAACCATATATTCCAGGGAAAAGTCTCTGATGTTGCACTCTACTTCGTGCTAAGTCTCTGATGTTGCACTCTACTTCGTGCTGTGCTTGGTATTTTGTTCACCATTTATGAAATATTCACAGCTAACCTCATGGCTGTCAGCTAACAAGCTTTACTGACAGGTGGTAAAATCTCTTGTGGTACTTTCTTCTAAATGTACTAGCTCCTCACTGCAACAGCAAGATGACGAGATGCCCTACTCTGAGAGAAGCTCCCTGCCAGTCTGTACAGCTGCATAATCACACCATATCTGGGAGCGTGTGCTGTGCAGGGTGGTGTGTGTGAAGAGGTGC
Source organism: Nipponia nippon (assembly GCF_047370975.1). Lineage (NCBI taxonomy): Eukaryota > Metazoa > Chordata > Aves > Pelecaniformes > Threskiornithidae > Nipponia > Nipponia nippon. Next base: position 41,858,419 of record NW_028262402.1, read on the forward strand.
AGGGTTGAGGCTACCTCAGGTCCTCCAGCAGGCAGCTTGCCAATAGAAACAGGAAACACGGATACTGAATTACAAATATTTTGCATTTGCTGTTTTGCTAAACATAATTCTTTGAATATCTGGTATGCAGCCACCAACTTCAGCTCCCCTGAAATCTCTCCCGGACAGCTGCGCACACTCCCTCTGCTCAGATGAGAAAGAACAGGGATGAGAAGACTCCGTGGTTGGCCTGCTGCAATATTGATAAAAATGTTAATTGTCCACACTAAGAACAAAATCATCCTGTTTACAGTGCCCCATGCTCCGTGGCACCAGCAAAAATACTTCGACTTGAAAAACAAAAAAATGGACCAAAAGCTAAAATGAATAATAAGAAGAAAAGTCAGGTCCAGCCTTATGTTTCTCTAAGGCCTTTTCTGAGGCATTTTCATTTTGCTGGTTTAGGGTATTGCTATTACCAGCCCTTTAGTCTGATGTTCTGCTGGTGGCTGCAGCCTGCAGTCAGGGTGTTCAGACAGAGCAGGCATGTGCCTAAGCTGCCTTTCTGAACAAGGCAGTATCTCAGCTTAACCCTCTGCTGAAGCTGGTTCAAACTCGCCTCGCACCGCAATAGATACGGACGCATTCAAGCAGTCCGTTGACCTGCCTGGACTTCAGACAGCAGCTCCTGGAGGGAGAGAGGTGTTAGAAGAGCTAACGCTAGGACAACTGCAACTGGATGTTATCTGAGCAGAACTCCTCGCACCACTGAAGTGCCTTGGATGAAAATCTACTCCCTAAACTGGACTGCTGCCTGGTCTAACTTAGCCCCCGTGTAACCAGTCTGGGCTGTGGGATCAGTAGATTTCACCATGCCTATTACTGAGGCAGACAGATCAGAAAACATATCTTTATATCTTGCCTTTGATTTTTCTGGTGACTATGTCAGAGAAAAAAATGGAGCCCGAGAGATATTTTCCTTTACTTTAACATCTATTGCCTTATCCTCAGTATGTGACATTGTGACTGACAAAACTTCTGGGACATGACAGGTTTTGTTTCAGCACAGCATGTCATTAACACAGACCTCTGTCTGCATGACATGGATCTTCATGACATGTAGAATTTTGCTCCCATTCTAGAGTTAACAAGTGTCTCCTATGTACATCAGCAAGGTTTACAAGGAAGTGAGCAATGCAACGGTGCTGCAGAAAAGAAGTGGCAGTAACATTGCCACGAAGGATGAGGAGAAGGCTGAGGTACTTAATACCTTCTTTGCCTCAGTCTTTAATAGTCAGACTGGTCATCCTCGGGGTTTTCAGGCCCCTGAGCTGGGAGATGGAGATAGGATGCAGAGTGAAGTCCCAGCTGCCGAAGCAGTGGCAGTCACTGACCTGCTCCTCCACCTGGATGCTCACAAGTCCATGGGGCCAGACAGGATCCACCCGAGGATACTGAGGGAGCTGGCAGAGGAGCTGGCCAAGCCACTCTCCATTATTTATCAGCAGTCCTGGTCAACCGGGGAGGTCCCAGATGACTGGAAGTTAGCAAATATGAGGCCCTTCTACAAGAAGGGTTGGAAGGAGGATCCGGGGAACTACAGGCCTTTCAGCCTGACCTCAGTGCTGGGGAAGGTCATGGAGCAGATCATCTTGAGTGCCATTATGCAGCAAGTGTGGGACAACCGAGGGATCAGGCCCAGCCAGCATGGGTTTATGAAAGGGAGGTCCTGCTTCACTAACCTGGTCTCCTTCTATGACAAGGCGACCCACTTAGTGGATGAGGGGAAGGCTGTGGATGTTGTCTACTTGGACTTTAGTAAGGCCTTTGACACAGTCTCCCACAGCATTCTCCTGGAGAAGCTGGCTGCTCACGGCTTGGATAAGTGCACTCTGCGCTGGGTAAAAACTGGCTGGACGGCCGAGCCCAGAGAGTGGTGGTGAATGGAGTTAGCAGCCGGTCACGAGTGGCGTTCCCCAGGGCTCAGTACTGGGGCTGGTCCTGTTCAATATCTTCACTGATGATCTGGATGAGGGGATTGAGCGCACCCTCATGTTTGCAGATGACACCAAGTTGGGTGGAAGTGTTGATCTGCTGGAGGGTAGGAAAGCCCTGCAGAGGGACCTGGACAGGCTGGATCGTTGGGCCGGGGCCAACTGCATGAGATTCAACAAGGCTAAGTGCCATGTCCTGCACTTGGGTCACAACAACCCCATGCAACGCTACAGGCTGGGGGAGGAGTGGCTGGAGAGCTGCCTGGCTGAAAAGGACCTGGGGGTGTTGGTTGACAGCCGCCTGAACGTGAGCCAGCAGTGTGCTCAGGTGGCCAAGAGGGCCAATGGCATCCTGGCCTGTATCAAGAATAGTGTGGCCAGCAGGACCAGGGAGGTGATAGTGCCCCTGTACTCAGCACTGGTGAGGCTGCACCTCGAGTACTGTGTTCAGTTTTGGGCCCCTCACTACAAGAAGGACATTGAGGTGCTGGAGCATGTCCAAAGAAGGGCAACGAAGGTGGTGAAGGGTCTGGAGCACAAGTCTTATGAGGAGCGTCTGAGCGAACTGGGGTTGTTTAGCCTGCAGAAGAGGAGGCTGAGGGGAGACCTTATTGCTCTGTACAGCTACCTGAAAGGAGGTTGTAGCGAGGTGGGGGTCGGTCTATTCCCCCTAGTAACAAGCGACAGGACGAGAGGAAATGGCCTCAAGCTGCGCCAGGGGAAGTTTAAGTTGGAGATTAGGAAAAACTTCTTCACCAAGAGGGTAGTCAGGCATTGGAACAGGCTGCCCAGGGAAGTGGTTGAGTCTCCATCCCTGGAGGTATTTAAAAGACGGGTAGATGTGGTGCTTGAGGACATGGTTTAGTGGTGGACTTGGCAGTGATAGGTTAACGGTTGGACTCGATGATCTTAAGGGTCTTTTCCAACCTTAATGATTCTATGATTCTGTGATTGATTCTATGATTCTATGAAATTGCACAATTTAGAAGGACCTAGGATGATGAGTGCTGTTGAGAAGGCTGATTTCTCAACCCAGGATATATCCGTGCACAGACAGTGCCCCTTCTGCACATCGATCAAGGGGCACAATTGGGCTCAAAATTAATCTTGGAAAACAGCCTCATGAAGCAAGGGGCTTGTAAGCAGTGAGAATCACGGGAGTCACAGTGCATACCTCTCTCGTACATGTGCTCTCCATAACAGAGCATCAGCTGCTACTGCACATGGCTTGATTTTAGCATGCTGATTTAATATTTACAGAGTGCCAATAAAATTTATATGATGACAGCTGGTGGTTCCTGTGGTAATTTATAAACAGCAACAACAACACAACACAGACATCAGAAACTCCAAGAGGAATTCTACGCTATTGTGCAATATTCAGCACTGAAGAAGGTAGGTATTTTTCTAATATTGCAGACTTTTAATAATCTTTGTGTAATACATACATATCGGACTTTTTGTAAAGTCCATATGACGCAAAATTAGTAGTTCCCCTAGGTATGTTTTTTTCTTCAGAATGGAGTTCACCACAAAGACTCACTATCTATCCATCTGGATTTGATACTCTGGAAAAAGTGCCAGGTAATTTCTGTAGTCCGAGCCTTTGCAAGTTCAATTGGGAAGTCCAGCACATGATTGACTGCTTTTTTTTCTGCACTGTGCTTCCCCAAAAGAAACACTAATGAATGGGAACTGCTGTGCTGATGACCGAACCGGAATAGACTATTGCCTGTGTTCCACAACCTGTGTTTACTCTGCACATCCATGAGTAGAAAAGAGTGAAATACAATCTACAGATCTAATGACTGGCCATTATCCGTGTACCACTACAGAAATGCAAATACCTGGTATTTGACTAGAAGATGATATTATTGACCGATTCTTTTTTCATTCTACAAGAAACCTTCATTGATCATACTATCCCTCTTTGTTTATCTTTCCATTTTATTTCCCAAGTCCTTGGTTTCTTTTCCACTCCTTGGTTGTGGTTTTTTTTTTTTAATCTACGTTTGTTCTTCTACTCAATGAAAAATTTTCACAGCTTATTATGTCTTTTACATATAGGCATAAATTCATATGTGAAATTTGTCATGGAGCAAAGGCAGAGCCTGTTTTTTATTACAACAACCTTTCCAGCATTTATTTTCCTCACGGTTTTTAGAAGTCCAATTAATATGTCTATTATTATCAGTGTTACCTGTTCCTAGGGACATATGTAGGTTGCTCCTGAGGAAGCACTATCTTCTGATTTACCTGGAACATGCTTCATTCACTTTCCAGACACCCTCCAGTTCCTGCTAAGAATATGTATTTTCAGGTCAGAGCAACTTTAGCTTGAAATGTTAACAATTGCCCTGTATAACCGGAGACTGTGGACACTGAAAAATAAATCAGGACAAGGTCCAAAAGTGTTGACAAAAGCTTGAAATCCACCTAAACACTAAACCAACTTTTTGGGTACCCGCTTTTCAGAATAATCATATTATGATTAAGTTTTAGGAAGAATGTTATCAGTAATAAAGAAGAGTTTTCTGTATCAGTGGTGATCACCATCTTACTCTTCATCCTTCATTGTGTAGGAAAAATGCTCCAGGGCAAGAGCCCATCAATTTACAGTGGGAAGCGTGCCACTCAGACAGATGGGGATAGCTTTAGGTAGCCAAAAGATCATGTATGTGCATCAGCAATGGGTGCTCAAGGCATGATTCCCAGCTGGGAACGCAGAAAATGCTGTCCGTTACAAGCTGTCTGTGGCTTTTAGCCACTGCTAATCCCTTACGGGTCAGAATTATCTTTTAAAAACAAAGATTGGCTTCCATGGCCATGTAAGGGCCCTCTGTGAGCAAGGGGCATAGCACAGCAGGGGACGCGAGCGTCATGAAAATTTTGCAACTGGCCTGTGCTGACCAAGGAGAGAGGCTAGGACGTAAAGGATTGAATTACAAGAGTAATTCTTTATTCATGCGCATGAGGTGTCACATTCAAATCGGGGCACACTGAATGTGGTTTTACACATGGTTCTTATACCTTTCAAGCGTTCAGATACAATGTGATTTGACCACTCGCTACTTAAGCCACACATGCTACTATTTTTGAAAAAAACTGTAATTCTATGGTGCCATTATCCATCTGCTTCTTTCTTGATCTAGGTGTCCCTTGAGTTGGTCTTGCTACAGTTACTTATCTATGATGCCGGATAATGGCAGGGTTTCACAGAGATGTTGGAGGAGCTGGGATGCTGCCATTATCTTGGTAGTCCAAGGGTATCCTTTCTTCTTTGTGGATGGCTTTCAGATTCCAAGAAACAAGAGGTCCTTCTCTTCAAGGTGGGGGCTGTCCTTCTCCTCCTTGCAGTGAACTGGGACTCTTCAGTTATGCTGACTTAACCATGATTATGCAGTATACAAGGTAAAATAGATATCTCTTAAGAACGCTAGTACGATTTCATACTATTAAGAAAGTTCATATAATTTCATACTATAAAGGTGAATTGGTACAATAGCTAGGGAATGAGATTCTCCTAACAGGAGCCTGGAGACGGAGGCAGAGGACTTGTCTGCGGCGCTTAGGTTTTACCAGGAATTGCAAGGGGACACCACAGAGGCGAAGGAGAGAGAGGGGCTCACCTTGACCAACGCCTGCGCTCGGGGCTGGCGCCAGCGAGCTCCAGCACCGCCGACAAACGGCGGCGCGCTGCCAGGCGGATGGGGCAGAGAGGTTCCCGCCGGGCAGCGGGCAGGTTTCCCTCCCTCCGACGCGGCTCCTCCCGCCTGCGCGGGGAAGGCGAGGCGCACAAACCTCGCACCCCCGCGGCGCGGGTGACCCTGACGGCACGGGCAGGGCCGCCCAGGCGGAGCCCCCGGCCCAGCCGGGCCACGCCACCCGCCGCCCTCCCGGCCCTCGCAGCCCTCCCGGCCACCGGCCCCGCCCCGCTGCCAGCGGGCTCTGAGCGCGCATGCGCGGCTGGGGCGGCGGAAGCGGAAGGCGGCGCTGCGGCGGCAGGGGTTGGGCGCGTGCGGGCGCGCGTGCTGCGAGCGGCCGCGGTGGCCCCGCGGTTGCCATGGAGAGCGGGGGAGCGGGGGGCGCGTGACCGCGGCCCCGCCCTTCTCCTCCCGGCCTCGCCCAACGGTTGGTTCCGCCTCGTGCCCCGGGAGGGGGGCGGCGGGGGAGGGGGGGGCGCCGCCGGGCGCGGGGCGCCGCGGGAGGGTCCGGCCTCCGCCCGTCTGGCCCGGGGCGGCCCCGCAGCGGCCGCCGTGGGGGGGTCCCGGTGGCCCGGCCGCCCCGGGCTCCGGTGCCTGAGCGCAGCGCTCGAGCCGGGGGCTGGACGGAGGCGCCGTTGCCGCCCGTCCCGCGGCCCTGGGCCGGGGAGCGCCGGCTGCCCCCGGGGCGCGTTTTGTCGGGGCCGTGGGCAGGCTGGCTGTAGGATGGGGGCCTCCGCATCGCCGGTCTTGGGCGTCGGCTTTGCCTGTATTAAATCCGCCCTACCAGTCTTGGGTGTCTGCTTTACCTGTGTTAACTTTAACTTCGGGAATGCTATTTTCGGTATAGAGAGTCGGGGGAAGGAAGTCCGTAGCGGACTTCATGAGTTTCTCCGTATCTATGAAATAAATACTGTTGTCATTTTCATGAAGCTCCACAGTGCTGCTTTTTTTGCTCAGTGATGCGGAGGGCATCGGCTGCTTTCGAGGTGGTGATGAACGGGGTGGGTGGCTTTTCTTGGCCGTGTGCTCCAGCGGCACAGCACTGCACGAGGAAACGCAATGCCCTCCGACCTTCCTTCGTTTCACACTTTCGTTTTCCAGCTCCAGTAATTAGAAAAGGAAATAGTACGTCTTGGTTGCCTTCGCACTGAGGATCCAAACAGGGGTGTGCTTCGGTAACATACGTTGTCTACAGATGGCTGTTTGGTCAGCAGTAGGTGCAGATAGTTTTCATGCGTTTGCGATCAATGAGGATACAGTGCATATGCATTAATATCAAGCCACGTCCCGGTCCAAGCCCGTGGGGCATCTTTCGCGAATGCGGTAGCAGTTTACAGGTATGCCTTGCAAGATCCTATCTATAAAAAAGAATTGGGTGGAAATGTCTTGCCTACCTTAACCAACCTGCCAACAGCCACCTAACAACTGGGTAGTGCCAAGGTCTCCACTGACAACCATCCATTCTATAAACATGTGCAATGCCAGGTATGTGGCGTTTTGTCATGGCGAAAGTGTGCTGCTGCTTGTATTAACTGGTTATTCAGATTCCAGTTTTGTCAAATGGAAGAGCTGCAAGATGCATAATGATAGTTCTACTCTGACACTTGATAATATCTCATAAGTGACTTTTTTGAAATGTAGTTGAAAGTAATTTAGTTGTTTGGTTCAAGTCAACTTTTTATTTTTTTGGGGTGAAGTTTATTTTTAGTTTTATAGCATAATTTTTGACAGTAATTCTTAAGATTTCAGGAAAGTCACAGATCTAACACGACAGCTGGATCCACAAATTGACAGAGGCTGTTGATTGTTATGGCCTTGCCTTGGCTGTCACAAATATTGTAGCAAGTGTATCTCTCGTGTTTCTACTCTCTTCCTTTTTCTGTCTGAATTGCTTAGAATACAGCCTTTTTAGAAAGTGGTGTTTTTCTCACCCTAGAAGTGTATTTTATAGAGCATAGTATTGTTTAGTTTGTATGTGGTCTTAAAATTGTTTTTCGCAGTGAACAATACTGTGAATTATTGATTTGTGTCATTCTGGACTTGTTTAACCATTTGTGAAAAAAGTTCTGGAAGTCAGATTTCACCAGTCTTACTTTTCTTACTGAAGTAGAATTCCAGGGCTGAAGTGAGGCAGAATGTGTAGGATCTTGGTTTCTAGTTATGTATCAATGCAACAGCCATAAAAGTGCAAGGAGCAGGCTATCACCAGAGCTGGTTGTCATGCTGCTTAGAGTGAGACATTGAGTAGTGCTTGTGTTGGGTTTATTTATGAAACAGAATTTTCTAAGTATGTTTTGGGACAGTCTTGATGCAAAACTATATACTTTTTTTGAAGTTTGCCTGTTAAAACAATCTTTATTTCATGTTAACATTTCTGGTTAGTGCAAAGCTTTCTCGTTTCTCCAAAGTGACTGTCTTCCTGCCTGACTCATTCTGTGGTCTCATTATTCAGTGGATGTCATATGAGAAGTCATATTGGAGGTAATTGTAGTGAACAAATAGTGAGTTTATGATACCATTAATTGAATTGGGCAGAAAGAAAAGGGTTAGGAAAAAATGCTGTCCAGGCATCCTGTAGTAAAAGTGGTTTTTGGAAAGGCAAGAACAATTCTTCAACATGTAGGAAAGACTCAGTCATGTTTTGGTAAATCTGAAGCTTGTTACAGCCGCAGCTACTGTTTGCTTTCAAATGCCTCGTGTTTGAGATGTTTATTTAGAAAAAATGGCTATAAATTAGGGTAAGAGGGAAGAAAACCACAAAACCTCTAACATTAGTGTTGTGTATTTTATCCTAAATGATTTTGTTGGAAAATTTTTAGGCATTGCATGTATGAATACTGAGTGTATACGGATATAAATCACTTAATTGTTTCTTTTCAACTGATTGTTGCAAATCTGCTCATAGACTTTTTTCCTCTACATATTGTAGTTATTCTTGTCAGAAATGGTGCATCCTTGTCATGGTTTAACCCCAGCACCACACAGCTGCTCACTCACTCCCCACGCCCCTGGTGGGATGGGGGAGAGAATTGGAAGGGTAAAAGTGAGAAAACTCGTGGGTTGAGATAAGAACAGTTTAATAACTGAAAGAAAATAAAGTAAAATAGTAGTAGTAATAGTAATAACAATAATAATAATAATAATAATATACAAAGCAAGTGATGCACAATGCAGTTGCTCACCACCCACCGCCCGATGCCCAGCTGGTTCCCAAACGGTTCCCTGCCTCCTGGCCAGCTCCTCCCGGCTTATATCCTGAGCATGACATCATAGGTATGGAATAGCGCTTTGGCCAGTCTGGGTCAGCTGTCCTGGCTGTGTCCCCTCCCAGCTTCTTGTGCATCTGGTAGATCATGGGAAGCTGAAAAGTCCTTGACCAGTGTAAGCACTACTTAGCAACAACTAAAACATCAGTGTGTTGTCAACATTATTCTCATCCTAAATCCAAAACACAGCTCTATACCAGCTACTAGGAAGAAAATTAACTCTATCCCAGATGAAACCAGGACAGTATCCACCCCTTATTCTATACGATCTACATCATGCTCAGGTCCTACACTTTCCAATACATTCCAATTAATCACCACTACTTTTCCAGTCTTCTGATATATACACATAGATGTCATTCCCTTAGTCTATGGGCCATCCCCCTAAAACAGCTGTTGAGTTCACTTAGTCCATGACTTTGGGTTCCATTTGTCATAATGGTCTTTCAGGGCAAGAGAGATGGTGTGTGGTGTTGGATTGTTGCATGCTGAAGCCAATTCTGGTTCCATCACCACTGCACTCTACTTGGTTTCATCGAAGTTCATTCTTCATTAATCTGGGTGATTCTTACTTTAATACTGTTGATATGGCATATACCAACCATAACAGTGATGACATACAGTATTATATAGCAATTAACATCATGTATTCAGTTCATTGGCTATTTTCACCCAAAATCATATCCCCCTGAGGTACACATCGGACTTCCCCATCCTCCTTCATCACCCACCAAGTGCAGCCAGGTCCTTGAGCAAAATGAATCCCATGAATAGGTTTGCCTTTGCCTGAGGCAGGAATAACCCAGACTGTCCTCCCCATCATATTTTTTATGTGCACTACAGGGACTTTATCCCCCTCTGCAGTACGTAGAAGTCTTGACTGGGCAGGGCCAGCTCGATTGGCAGATCCCCTAGTGTTGACTAACCAAGTGGCCTTTGCTAAATGTGTATCCCAGTGTTTGAACATCCCACCACCCATTGCTCTCAGTGTAGTCTTTAACAGTCCATTGTATCCTTCGATTTTCCGAGAGGATGGTGCATGATAGGGGATGTGCTATACCCACTCAATGCGACGCTTTTCGGCCCAGGTGTCTATGGGGTTGTTTTGGAAATGAGTCCCGTTGTCTGACTCAGTTCTTTCTGGGGTGCCATGTCGCCATAGGACTTGCTTTTCAAGACCCAGGATGGTGTTCCAGGTGGTGGCATGGGATATGTTTCCAGCCATCCGGTGGTTGCTTCCACCATTGTAAGCACATGGCACTTGCCTTGGCGGGTTTGTGGGAATGTGGTTTAATCACTCTGCCAGGCCTCCCTGGCATATTTGTATTTCAGCCATCGTCCTCCATACCGGAGAGGCTGTAACCATTTGGCTTGCTTGATGGCAGTGCATGTTTCACATTCATGGATAACCTGTGCAATAGTGTCCATGGTCAAGTCCACCCCTTGATCATGAGCCCATCTATATGTTGCATCTCTTCCTTGATGGCCTGAGGTGTCATGACCCCATCGAGCTAGAAATAATTCACCCTTATGTTGCCAGTCCAGATCCACCTGAGCTACTTCAATCTTAGCAGCCTGATCCACCTGCTGATTGTTTTGATGTTCTTCAGTGGCCTGACTCTTGGGTACATGAGCATCTACGTGACGTACTTTTACAACCAGGTTCTCTACCTGGGCAGCAATATTTTGCCACAATGCGGCAGCCCAGATGGGTTTACATCTGCTCTGCCAATTCCTCTGCTTCCATTGCTGCAACCACCCCCACAGGGCATTTGCCACCATCCGTGAGTCAGTAGAGAGATAAAGTATTGGCCATTTTTCTTGTTCAGCAATATCCGAAGCCAGCTGGATGGCCTGCACCTCTGCAAACTGTCTCGATTCACCTTCTCCTTCATCAGTTTCTGTGACTTGTCATATAGGACTCCATACAGCAGCCTTCCACCTCCAATGCTTTCCCGCAAGACAACAGGACCCATCAGTGAACAGGGCATATTGCTTCGCGTTTCCTGATAGTTTATTATACAGTGGGGCCTCTTCAGCACGCGTCACCTCCTCCTCCTCTGGAGATATTCTGAAATCTTTGCCTTCTGGCCAGTCCGTGATCACTTCCAAGATTCCTGGGCAACTGGGGCTTCCTGTTCGAGCCCATTGTGTGATCAGTGCGACCCACTTACTCCGTGTAGCATCAGTTGCATGATGTGTAGAGGGGACCCTCCCTTTGAACATCCAGCCCAGCACCAGCAGTCGGGGTGCCAGGAGGAGCTGTGCTTCAGTACCAGCCACTTCTGAAGCAGCTCGAAACCTTTCATATGCTGCCAGTATCTCTTTTTCAGTTGGAGTATAGCCAGCCTCGGATGCTCTGTATTCCCAACTCCAAAACCCTAGGGGTTGACCTCGCATCTCCCCTGGTGCTTTCTGCCAGAGGCTCCAGGTAGGGCCATTCTCCCCAGCTGCGGTGTAGAGCACATTTTTTACATCTTGCCCTGCCTGGACTGGCCCAAGGGCTACTGCACGAACTATCTCCTGTTTAATTTGTTCAAAGGCTTGTCGTTGCTCAGGGCCCCATTTGAAATCATTCTTCTTTTGGGTCACTTTGATAGAGAGGGCTTACAACCAGAATGTAATTTGGAATATGCATTCTCCAAAAACCCACAATGCCTAAGAAAGCTTGTGTTTCCTTTTCGCTAGTCGGTGGAGACATGGCTGTGATTTTGCTGATCACATCCATTGGGATCTGATTACATCCATCTTGCCATTTAATTCCTATAAAGCGGATCTCCTGTGCAGGTCCCTTGACCTTACTTTGTTTTATGGCAAAACCAGCCTCCAGAAGGATTTGGACTGTTTTCTTCCCTTTCTCAAAAACTTCTTCTGCTGTGTTGCCCCATACCATGAGGTCATCAATGTATCGCAGGTGTTCTGGAGCCCCACCCTGTTCCAGTGCAGTCTGGATCTGTCCATGGCAAATGGTGGGGCTGTGTTTCCACCCCTGGGGCATTTGATTCCAAGTGTACTGGACGCCCCTCCAAGTGAAAGCAAACTGTGGCCTGCACTCCACTGCCAAAGGGATTGAGAAAAACAGATTAGTGATATCACTTGTGGCATACTATTTAGCTGCCTTTGACTTCAGTTTGTATGGAAGTTCTAGCATGTCCGGCACAGCAGTGCTCATTGGCTGCATGACTTTGTTCAGGCCATGGTAGTCTGCTGTTAGTCTCCACTCTCAATTAGACTTTTGCACTGGCCATATGGGACCGTTAGAGGGTGAGTGAGTCTTGCTGATCACTCCTTGGCTCTCCAGTCGACGAATCAGCTTATGGATGGGAATCAGGGAGTCTCTGCTGGTGTGATATTGCCGCCGGTGCACTGCTGTGGTAGCGATCGGCACCTGTTGTTCTTTGACCCTCAGCAGCCCCCCAGCAGAAGGGTCCTTTGAGAGACCAGGCAGGGTAGACAACTGTTTAATTTCCCAAGCCAGCTATACCGAAAGCCCACTGGTACCCTTTTAGGTCCTTGAAATACCCTCTCCTGAGGCAGTCTGTGCCAAGGATGCATGGAGCCTCTGGGCCAGTCACAATGGGGTGCTTCTGCTGCTCATTCCTGGTTAAGCTCACTTCAGCTGCCAGTATGGTTAACTGTTGGGATCCCCCTGTCACTCCAGAAATACAGAAGGGTTCTGCCCCTGTCTAGCTTGATGGCATTAGGGTACACTGTGCACCGGTGTCCGCTAGAGCCTTATACTCCTGTGGGTCTGATGTGCCAGGCCATCGAATCCACACAGTCCAGTACACCCGATTGTCCCTTTCCTCCACCTGGCTGGAGGCAGGGCCCCTCTAGTCCTGGTCATCACGTTTGTTACTCACTTCTTGTAAATGCAAATCAGAAGTCCCTTTATTAAGATCGGAAACAAAATCAGCCCTTCTACTCTGTCTGGGAACTGCTGACTGGAAACTGGAGCAGCAATTTTCCTGGAAGAACTGCCTTTTGTGATTGTTTTTCCTTGTAACTCACATACCCGTGCCTCTAGGGTCGAGGTGGATTTTCCATCCTGCTTCCTCATGTCCTTTCCATAGTAGTGCAGGTAAAACCACAGGGTGGCCCATGGTGTGTATCCACTATATCCTCTCTCTTGAGCAGAGGGATGCTTACTCCTAATGGCTGAGATAGGTCCTTACAGGTGAGGAGTAGGACATACCCCCTTTCAGTTTCTGGAACTCCTGGGACAGTTTTTTGGACAGTTTTTCCACAGCCAAGATGCAGGCCCATAGGAAAGAAGAGGGACTTTCTTCATATTGCTGGAGCTGGCCAGCCAGTTCATCCACTGTCTTTCCAGGTCATTACTGCCAATGAGTTTGCATGCACTGATGGTGCACTCTGTACAAACTTCCGCCACATGGGTTGGGTGCACCTGACTTCATCTGGGTCTTCGGATAACTGCTCATTGTCCAGGTCATCATAAATCACCTCCAGCATTGCTAATTCCCTCAGATACTGGATACCTCTCTCCGTGGTGGTCCACTTGCCTGGGTGATACATAACATCTTCCTTGAAAGGATACCTTTCCTTCATGCCTGACAGGAGTCACCTCCAGAGGCTGAGGGCTTGTGCCCCTTTTCCAATCACTTTGTCAATGCCCCCTTCCCTAGAAAGGGATCCCAGCTGCTTGGCTTCCCTACCCTCCAGTTCCAGGCTACTGGCCCTGTTATCCCAGCATTGGAGCAGTCAGGTGACGATGTGCTACCTGGATGATGACTGAAATCTTTTCACGTGTCTCACAGCTCACTCAGGGATAGAGATCGGGTGGTTACCATCTCATTTATGGGTTCTGCCTCTTCCCCTTGTTCTTGTGTTGGCCCTAGTTCATCTTCATCCCTTACTAAATAAGCTGATTTTCCTGTGTATTTTTTCTTGTGTATAGGGGCAACTGATACTGGCACAGGTTGGTTCTCTGGTTTAGCTGCAGTAACTGTCATGGGGGTTGGAGTATCGGCAGTGCCTGTCACAGGGGTTGGAGTAGCTGCAGTACCTGTTGTTCTGTTGTCAGATCCAGAGACCTTCTCTTCCTCTTGAGAATTCTGAATACTGTTGAACAGGACTCGGTAGGCATGGGCCAGGCCCCAGCACATTGCAGTGAGTTGTCTCTCTGGAGTTGCCAGGGTGACAACATACTTTTTCCAAATACTTTACTAGGTTTTCAGGATTCTGCACTTCTTCAGGGGTAAAGTTCAAAAACACTGGAGGTGTCCACTGTCCTAGGTACTTGCCGATACTATCCCACACACCTTGCCACTCATAACTATCCAGCTTTGGGGCAGATATCTGGATGATATTCTTAAACTGCTTGTTAACCTTAGACAAAACCAAAACAATATTCCCAAAAACTACCAATAGAAGTATCTTAACTACCCAAGAATGTTCAAGATACTGAAAAGTTACTCTAATGAAGGAGGAAACATCATAGAAGAAGGTAGCGAAGATGCCGTTCTGTATTTGCTCCATAAAATACCTCTCAGAGGAGGAGGTATAATTGCTAATTGTCTCTGTGAGGTGGTACCCGAAGTACAGTAATGGCTTCAGTACAAACCCCAAATACCAGATTAAGCTGAAGGCCGGTGTTTTAATAACAGATCTCCCAGGCAAAACATCACTGATCACTGCAGTGCACAAAAAACTGCAAAAACCAACACCAATCTTTAACATATACAGCAAAAAAAGAGACCATGGCGCAGATCAGATAAACTCATATCGAGAACAGATGAATCAGTATTGTGACCAGCAACAGCTAACAGATATAAATTCTTTAATACACTCTGGTTGATCTGTTATTATCTCAAATCCTTCGTGCCCCACGTTGGCTGCCAGCAAGGACTGTCGTGGTTTAAACCCAGCCAGCAACTAAGCGCCACCCAGCTGCTCGCTCACTCTCCCTGTCCCTGGTGGGATAGGGGAGAGAATCAGAAGAGTAAAAGTGAGGAAACTCATGGGTTGAGCTAAGAACAGTTTAATAACTGAAAGAAAATAAAGTAAAATAGTAGTAGTAGTAGTAGTAGTAGTAGTAGTAGTAATAATACTAATAATAATAATATACAAAGCAAGTGATGCACTATGCAATTGCTCACCACCTGCCAACCAATGCCCAGCTGGTTCCTGAGCAGCAGTCCCCTGCCTCCTGGCCAGCTCCCCCCAGTTTATATACTGAACATGACATCATATGGTTTGGAATAGCGCTTTGGCCAGTCTGGGTCAGCTGTCCTGGCTGTGTCCCCTCCCAGCTTCTTGTGCACCTCCAGCCTCCTTGCTGGTGGGACAGTATGAGAAGCTGAAAAGTCCTTGACTTAGTGTAAGCACTGCTCAGCAACAACTAAAACATCAGTGCGTTACCATCATTATTCTCATCCTAAATCCAAAACACAGCACTATACCAGCTCCTAGGAAGAAAATTATCTCTATCCCAGCTGAAACCAGGACAATCCTAAAGAACAGAATTATTTGAGATCAATCATCCTTTCTTTTGACATTGTATTTGAAAGAGTAAATACAGATTTTTTTTAAAGTATGTTTAAAAAGAGAAGACTATAAGTTCACCTTGTCTGTGAGTTAAATTGGAATCTAGTACTTTCTACCTAATCATCAGAACGTGCACCTGTTAGGTTTTCTTCATTCCCCGCCCCCTTACATATATATATATATGGTACATAAACCAAGAGGGAGAGGGGAAAAAATCTCACTTTGCTGGAGAAAGTCAATATATTAACATTGTTTATGCAGTATTGCTGACAAAAGTGTAATGAAAAATATAAAACTTAATTTAGCATAATAGGCATGCAGAAAGCAAGTGTATCACAACTTAAAGTAACTGAAATACACTGGCAGTAGTGCAGTTTTATATAGACCTTTCTCTGAATACTCCCATCCTTTTAAATCTGTATTAAAATTGTGAAACAGCCTAGAACTGAAATTTGAGGAACGCTAGTTAGAATCAGCATGTCAGTTCAGACATGACAGGCAAAGGATCTGCATATCTCTGTGAACAGCTTGAGAGGAAGCTCTACTCAGTAAGGTGAGGTATGAAGGACAGAATAGGAGGTAATCTACTCTATGCTGCCTTTCAAACCAATGATGATGATTGTTTGAGTGTCAAACTCTTTTCTGTCTCTTTCAGTAAAGATACAGAAGACGACAATGAAAAATCCCCCTTTCTTGGGAATGGGGCCTTTTTTTGCATAGCCTGGAATTAATTGTGGAATTTGCCATCAAAGGTATGGGTTCAAGGGGGTGTTGTGTTTGGTTTTGGTTTGGTTTGTTTTTTTAATTGTAAAAGTGAATAATGTCATGCAGGCAAAAGTTGGTCATTGAGTTATAAAAATCTGGGTTGTATTTCTATTATAGGCATTCTTACTGTTTCCCCCAGAATCTTTCTCACTGCTTATTGCTCACACATTATACTTAGTAGGTCACTCGGAAACAAGTATTTCAGTACTTATATCTCTCTGTTTTGTTTGTTGAGCTGTTATTTCCCCTTCTGAGGAAGCGCTGTGAAGTCATGGAATCTCTGCTGCTCTGGTAAGATGGAAAACAGATGGTTTCCTCAGTGGTCAGCAGTGTTTCTAGCTGCCTCTGGTTTTTTTGGCCTCTGTGTCTTTGTCAGTCTGCATGATTTCCCATTTGTAAATCCATGCTGACTACTCCCCATCACCTTCTTGTCCTTCATGTGTTTGGAAGCAGTGTCCAGGATTATTTGCTCCACCTTCCCAGGGATCAGGGTGAGGCTAACAGACCTGTAGTTGCCTGGATCCTCCTTCTTGCCCTTGAAAACAGGCTTGACACTGGCTTTGTTGAGTCCTCTGGAACCTCACCCATCAGCTTAAAACTTTCAGCCATAATTGGGAGGGGCTTCACAATGGCAGGGCCAGCTCTCAGCACTCATGGTGGCATCTCATCGGGTCCTATGGATGTGTTATGTCCAGTTTGTTTCAAGGTTTCTTAATCTGATCCTCCCTCACTCGGAGTAAGTCTTTCTTGCTCCAGACTTTCCCACTGGTCTCAGGGGCCTGGGATTCCAGAAAGCAGGTCTTACCTGTAAAAAGCAAGGTGAAGAAGGTGCTTTGACCTTTTTGTATCCTTTCACCAGGTACCCTACCCCATTCAGCAGCAGGCCGACATTTCCCATAGCCTTCCTTATGCTGCTTGTGTACCTGTACAAGACTTTGATTCTGACCTTCATATCCCCCACCAGATTCAACTCCAGGTGGACTTTGGCTTTCCTAACCCCATCCCAGTACACCGAAGTGGTGTTTCTGTATCAAGTGTTTGCACACACTTGATGTGGTTCCACTTCAGCTCTGTTTTGTTGTTTATAAGATCTCTTTTGTCCACATCACCCTGCATCCTTTGCTTGCAAACCCTGACCACCACTTCCTCGCTCGGTCGCAGGTCACCACCTCCCTCTCTCATTGTTTCTAGTCTAAGGCTTCCCGTAGCAAATTGACCAGCCTGTTGGCAAAAATGGTTTTACCCCGCATAGTGTCAGGTGGATCCTGTCCCCCCACCCCCACAGTTCTTGATCCTCAAAGTCCTATGGGTGTAAAAGCTGAGTCCCGGCTTTTAACACAAGGTGCACAACCAGTTGTCGGTCTGTGGGATCGGTCTGCTCCTCCTCAAGTCCTTCCCCTTCACCAGCAGGATGAAGGAGATGCCACCTGGTCCCCAGGCCCTGGCCCTCATACTCCAAGCCATGTAGTCATGCTTTATATGCTTCTGGTCTCCCCTGGCCGTATCCGTGGTGCCCATGTGGAAGAGCAGCTGAGGGTAAAAGCCTGAGGGCCAGACCACTACCAGCCTCAGTCATATCCTATCCATGGTATCCAGGACCCAAGGCCCTGGCAAGCAGCAAACCTTGCCAGGTGATAGGTGGGGCTGGCAGAGATGCCTCTGTCCCTGCAGCAGGGAGTTTCCCACCACTGTTCCTTGCCCTGTCCTGCCTGCACTGCCACAGGACTCGTGCGCAGCCAGGTCGGAGGCTTCATTGGACACAGCTGTCTGTCCTTGCCTGCTGCCAGGGCTCAGAACCTGCTCTGTAGATCAGAGCTGTAAGCAGAGCAGGAATCTCCTGGTGCTGAAGCTCGCAAGCTCCCAGGCTTCACCAGACTTGGTATCTCCATGCCCAGCTTGACAAGCTGAGGCTCTGCCTGCTCCTCCTCAGTGCAGTGGGGGTTCCTGTATCTGCAGGATCTCGGAGGGGATCTGGTCCATTTCCTTTTCAGCATCCCTGATGTTGTACAGTTTGCTCACATCCTCCCACAGCTTCTCTGCTTGGTGAGACAGATCCTCCATCAGTGCACGCTTAGAAGGATATAAAATGTTTTTTAGTTCTAAACCTGCTGGTTGCCAAAGCTAACTTACAAGAGGCACATTAAGAACTGGCAGAGTCAGGAGTATAATACTACGTCATTTATATGTCTAGACACTGTATATATGTGTGTAGTATATTAATACCATGTATGCAACAGACTACAGTGCATGCATGCTACACATAGTAAAATTAAAAAATAATAGTAAATATAGGCCTAAATAGTTTTTATGATTATCGTGAACTTAAAAACAGTTTTAGGGGCACAGTAGCTGTATTCAGTATGCAACATGGGTTTATAAAACAAGTGTTAGAAAATTTGGTGCATTCTTAGGATTAAAATAAGCACTTAATACTCTGCTATACTTGAATGGGAACACTAGCACTAGAAGACAGCAAACAAAGGGTTATGATAAATAGTGCATAGGAGAAGTGTGGAAAATTGTCAGATAGTGTATTTGGGTCTGATTTTGATTAGAGATCTAGAAAAGAAGAAAACAAGACATTAAGGAAACTTGTGGATAATATTAAACAGAGATATTGTGAATGCAAGTGAGGGTAGACAAACATGAAACAAGCAAAACCCCTGGAAACAGAGATGTCTGACTGCTAAACAAGATGAAATTCCAGTGCAACAAGTAGAAGCTGAAAGGAATGGAAGGAAATACATGTGAAATGGACAAGTTCCCTGAAGCCCAGAAATCAGGGAACCTAATGGGTAGGAGAGTAGTTTGGGGTTCATGTGTGTGTTGAAATATTAAAATATGTATATGAAGGCAGCCTGACAAAAAAAGTAACAGTAGTAATCTTTCCCTTGAAGGTTCTGCTGAATAGTGCTTATGACTTAGTGCTGCATTTTTATGAAGATTAGTTTATGAAACTCTGAAGTTCATACTGTAGGACTTGGTGGGGTTTCTTCAGTCTAAAACAAAAAAGAACCCAGCACAGTAAACTATCAGAATGGAAACCTTGATGTTGTAAGTGTGATTAATGGTGAGAACACTTACCACTGTATGATACCTCTTATTGATGTACATGAAAGGTGTTATGGTAGTGTGGTTTCTTCCTCTATTGGTTTTCTATAAATGCCATGAAGGAGGATTTTTAAGCAGGGAAAGAAGACAAATTCCTAGGGAAGCTTATGACTATTTTAGCATACAAGCTTTTAAAAAACAACCTTGAAATATAGTTGGGAGACTATGATAGGTAGGTGGGATGAATTCTTGTATAACATAAATCATTCCTTATATTTCTTGTTTGCTTTGCAACCTTTTTATTTTGATGGGAGACTTCTTTTCTGTAATGTTTATATCCTTTGCTGCTGCCAGCTGGCTGACAATTGCTTGCTTTACCTAGTACTTAATAGTTTTCCCAGGTACTTGTTTTACTTGCATCTTGATGATAAATGTTACTTTTTAGCAAGATATAACTAGATAATGAAATAATAAAATATTTCTCTTCCTGGTACTTGAAGAATGTATGTGAAATCTCTGTAAGGTTTCATTTGATTCCTTAAATCAATAGCTGACAGAGGGGTTTTTTTTCCCTATTTGAATGTATGTGGAACCCTGGAGATTGCACGATACTAGTTAATTGGCTCTTTTTTCTTTTTTAATTTATCTCTCTAGGATAATCTTTTCTTCCTGGGTCGTGACAGATTATTACCTGCTTGTGTTCAATGGGACGACGAATTCACTTTGTGGTTGACCCACAGGGTTGGTGCTGCATGGGCCTGATTATCTTTGTCTGGCTGTACAATACAATCTTCATTCCAAAAGTCATCCTTTTTCCTCACTATGAAGAGGGACATATTTCAATTGTGGCAATTTTGTGTAAGTCAATTTAACTTAGCCCTTTTTTTCTACTAGCAAAACCAGTATATTTGGGCAGTAGTTAACAGACATGAGAAAGGTCAGAAAATAAAGAATAAGGTGAAGGATAAAGATAAAGGATAAGAGTACTGGGACGCATCCTACATTTTTGTGTTCTGAAAAGTTGAGACACTTCATCCATTTCAAAGGTGTCATGGTAAGACTTGTTTGTGTGGGAACTGGGGAAAAGTGTTAATGCGGCTTTCAGATCCTGTAGCTAGAACTTGTTGAGAGAATTTCAGGCCCACAACTCTTAGTGCTTGTCAGAATTTGGGGTGGTAGTACTGATGGTTGACAAACTGAGTTTTGTTAGTTTTGTCATACATCCCTGGATGGGTCAGCTAATGTGAGTTACGCTAATTGGTTTTGCTGGGGAAAAGGCTTGAATTATACCTGGAAGCAACTTTAAAGTGAAGATGGACTATTGGGAATGTCCTTTCATGTAGAGGCTTTGAGGTGTAGAATGATTGGTGCTTATTTGATAAGACAGTGGAGGAACTTCTTAAATATAGTAGTAAGGTCATAGTGGCATCCTGCTGGTGCTATCAAAACAGTGTTCATTGCTACCTTTTCCTCTCTCTTTTTAGGACTGGGGAGTACTTAATATTGTAGACTGTATAGGACCAAAAATGTATCTGGAATTGAATGAGAAGCCTGAGTAATTTCCAACTCAGTGCTGAAGCATCTGTATTTTTGATGCAGTGTGTAGTAGATATTTTTTACACCTGAAAAAGACTAACAAATGCTTATTTATTTTTTCAGGTTATTACTTCTGCTCATTGTTTTGTATAGCTTCATTACTAAGAGCCTCAGTGGCTGATCCAGGAAAGTTACCTGAAAACCCAAAGATACCAATTACAGGTACATTAAGTTGTTTCTATATAATTGAATAACAGTTATTTTAATGTCCTCAAAAAAATTAGGAATCAATTTGATTTTGTGAGATTTGATGGAAACCATGAGCTGTCTGTGCTGAAGCCTATATTGTTAATGAAATTAAAATCGGTATGTCACTGTTTTTAACTTGTACATTTCTAGGACTTTCCCTTGTGTAGACTCAAAACTTCCTTTTCAAAACTTGTATTCCATCAGAAGTTTAGTTATGTAGGAACTTCTGTAGGACATATTTCCATGGGAAGAATTTTTTTTGCATTCTAGGCTTTCAAACATATTACATATACTTCTAATGTGATAATATTTAATAAAAAATGTTTAGAGATGGTTAGTCAGTATAATTCTACAGCTTTTTTCTAAGTAAATTTGTAAGATTTGAAAGTGGTGGTAGAAGGTACTCTTACACTGGATTTTACCTGTGCATTTTTTACACATTTCTTTTCAGTGACTTATGTTTGTATGGGCTGTAACCAAACAAATATGATGCTAATTATGTTGTGTTGCTATAGAGTGGCAACTTAACATGTGAGAATTCCCTTCTGTCCTTGTGAATTTATCCCACAATTCCTGTAGGGTATCTAATGCTCCAGAAATTGGAGGAAATCTGAAATCTTAGTAATTCTCCACAGAGAAAGTCAATATTTTTATGAACTGTTTGATGCTATTGAGGTGCTTGTCTAATGCATAGAGCTTTTACATAGCAGTTTAGAATGGAGCAGGGATATTAAGCAGCATGAGATTTGTCACATTAACAGAAAATACTTTTTGAATGTAGAAAATGTATCAAATTCAGTGAGGGGTGAATATTTCAGTCTTGTCTTGCAACATGGTGGATGCCAGGAGTAACATTTTGCTCTCTCTTCCTGATATTAGTGAGAATCTAAGATGACGTGTTTGGAAACATGATCTGTTCAGCCTCAGCACTGCTATTACGGTGTGCACGAGCTAGGCAGCAGATAGTAGGAAGGGATGTATCTCCTTGGCATTCAGATGTGAAACACTGATCGCAGAAAATCTCATGTCAGTGTTCTTTCTGCTGCTGGTAACTGAGCCTTTGATCCACTAAAATGAAAGGTGGCTCAGACTTGGGTTCTAGAGTGAGTGTTCTTGCTGCAGGAAGAACAACATGGATTGTGCAACCTGAGCTGAAGCATGAAGACACTCAGTACACTTACAGACAATTACATTTATGAATGAATGGTTGTTTACCTGCAAAATACCAGGACCAGTATAAATTCCCTTTGTGCACAAATGCTTCCTTCTCTTTTAAGGGATCCCTTTGAATAGCTCTCCAACCTCTTCATGCTCCATTCATTTCTTACATCAATGATACTTTATAGATACTTCTGAAGATGGAACACTTAGGCTTGACTGTGACATTGGTGTTACGATTTGGTGTGTGCTATATGAGGGGTTTTGTACTGTCTAAAGTAGCACTTCAATTCTCTGGTATTCTCTAGGTTGACAGGAAGATATAGTTTTGCATGGTATAAATTGTATTCAAAAATGAGATTGGGGGCTTTCTGAACTCTGCCGGAGCCACCTTATTAGGGAGTGACACCTTTGTGATGCTGGATTTATGGGAACAGATTGTAAATCAGTTTCCATCTGGCATTATTACTAGTTTAATGATCTCAGATATTGAGCTTCTTTACTTCCAGTGTCCAAATGTTATTTTGCAGCAAGAAAGACAAGCAGGTGGCTCAGCAGTGCTAAATTTAACTTTATTTTGTTTACTTAGGGGCAGTGCTTTACCGTATAAAATTTCAGAACGCCCTACTGTAAAAACTAAGCTTATTTTTTTCCCCTGGGATTTAAGAAATATCTCCGCATCAAAAAAGTTCTATTTAGGTAGAAACAACCAGTCAAGGTATTTAAGATTCTCAGTCATGCACCTATTTTCCTTAAAGTCAGAAAATATATGCTTTTATGAATGGAAGTATTATTTGTTTGGAAACAGACAGTGTTGATATGATTTGTTTCCCATGTGAAAATGAACTTACTGAATATATAATTTGAATTCTCATTTTCAAAGGCTTCCTCTAATTTGGGTGGTGCAATTTGAGATAAATCATACCTAAGCTGAGCAATAGTAGCTCCTGGTAGTTTCAGCTACTCAGTATCTCTGGAGATCAGCTTAAAGAATCTCACACTGGGCATCCAAAACCAGTGTATATTTTTAAATACAAGCCTATCCTCTGTCTGTTCTTTGGTTGCCTTATGTGTAAAATTGCATATTGTGAGATGCATGTCTTAAAATGCTTTGAGATGGAAGGTGCTCTTGAAGTGTTCATTGTGTATTTTATTTTAGTTAGCTAGCTCTGACAAGTTTGAGTAGCAGTATTTCCTCAGGAGGTTTTGGAGTGGCAGGGAGATTCATGGTTCTGTCTAGCAGATAGGTTTTTTAACAGTAGACATGTAAGAAAATAATTGAATTACAGTCTTCCTTGTTTGAGTGACAGCTATTGTGCTGTAATAATTACTCCCCAGAAACATATACAAGGAGAGACGATTTTGGAGAAGAAAACTGGCACATAGTGCCAGTAATATCTTCCAGTTTAATTAAGGTGACAGTGGGAAAAGAAGTTTTTTATATGCTGCTTACCCTTCTCAGATCATAGTAAGAATTTTTTTCTCTTTGAATCACTAGCATTTAGATTTATCATGAGTGTGCTGTACTGAGTTTAGATCTCTCTAAGGTGTCTTTACATTTTCACCTAGAACGAGAATATTGGGAGTTATGTAACAAATGCAATATGATGAGACCAAAGCGTTCACACCACTGCAGTCGTTGTGGACATTGCGTGAGGAGGATGGATCACCACTGTCCATGGTAAGACCAGGACATTTGTTCTAACAATCTACTGTTGTTTTAGTGAAGTCTTGACTATTGCTCATTTGTCATATTTCTTTCCCAGTAGTGCTTAATCATGTAGGCATTTAGAGCAGGGAAAGAACACCTTTGAGATGTTCTTACGCCTACAAGTAAAACTGACAGTAAGAACTGTTGCAGTGTAACATTTTGTCATTGTCAATTTGTTATATGCCATATAGTTTTGGAAAATTCACATATTTTGTTTAAAGAATTTGAATTTTTACTCCTAAAACTGATCTCAACATAGTTAATTTGTACATTGCAGATTTATTTCATTTGTTGCAATTTAGTTTCTGATGCTGGAAAAAAGTATTTTTTGTAGGAAATTAAACAATATTTATGTTTCTTGGATTGAAATAAAAGATTACAATTTCAACATAAAAGGGGATGCTCTTCATAATAATAAAAATAGATCATGGTTTCAGATAGTTTTTGGTTTTTAGTTTACCAAATAGCTGTGCTGAGTAGAAAATGTTATTGACCTATACCATGCCCCACTTGTCATAGTGTCTCTGATTTTGTAATGAAATTGCTTATTTTGCTGTTTTCTAAGTAGTTTCAGTTGAAATGAACTAATCTGGCTAAAATTATCTATTTAAACTGATTGTTTGTGGCTTAAAACGAAAATAAAGATTTCTGTCAGTAGTTCTGAGGTACCATTTCCAGCAAGACAGCAATGATGAGCTGCAGAGGACAGAATTGACATCAGGATCCTCCTGTGTTGATTTAGCCATTTTTCAAAC
The DNA here is from genome assembly GCF_047370975.1 of Nipponia nippon. Taxonomy (NCBI): domain Eukaryota; kingdom Metazoa; phylum Chordata; class Aves; order Pelecaniformes; family Threskiornithidae; genus Nipponia; species Nipponia nippon. The sequence goes on from NW_028262402.1 coordinate 41,883,094, forward strand.
TACCCTTTTTGTCAATTGCTACTTCACAAAATAATGCCAGTATAACTATTTGTCATTATATATGTATGTCATCAGTATGACTTTTGTCATTATGGCTTAGCTTGGTACTGATGTCTGTGCCAGTGCTTGTATGAAATTGCACCCCAACCACATTTTTTTGTACCAATGTAACTCCTGTGAAGCAGACTAGACTTAGTTTTCAAAGGTTTTGAATCTCGTACTTAGAATTTCTAGAATCCTTGTCATTCCTTTACTCCTTTATGTTGGAGTATGCAAAAGGAGTTTCTGAATAGAGAAGCCCGTTCTGTCTTCTGTATCTTAAGCACCTTCCTAAGTCATGCTTATTTATCACTGGAGTACCTTGTGATCACATTAATTTCAAACCATTCATTTGCATTTCCAGTTTGTGGACTCTACATAGTTCACAACCAGTGAAGTGTGTTGAGTAATGGAAGATAATAGGTATTACTGTGAAATTTTGCAGACTTTTAAAAAATAATTTTGTTACTTGAGTATTACTTAAAATTGTAGGAGTATCTTTGCTATATGAAGATACAGAGAAATATGTCTCGTGTTCTAAGTAGTGATCTCAGTAATGCAATCTACACTTTAAGTGGCAGTGTAGGGAAACCAGTCTTTACAGTAACTGCCATCTCTAACAGACAGACCAACACTTTGATTAAGAATGGAGTGATTAGTCATGATGTTTGCTCCATAAATAACGATAACTTCTGTTATTCAAAATATAACTGCAGTGTTAAAGTCTTTATATTTCTGTCTTTATGTATACACTTTGTTTCTCTGCAGGATTAATAATTGTGTTGGTGAAGACAATCATTGGCTGTTTTTACAGCTGTGTTTCTACACTCAGATCCTTAGTTCCTATACACTGATACTTGATTTCTGCCATTACTACTACTTTTTGCCTCTGAAAAAAGAAAACTGGGTAAGAATCTGTTTTCTGTACAAAGAGAATAAATAGCTAGTACTGCAATGTAATTTATTTCGATATCTAGATACTACATGTTTCTTCTGAATTGTTGACAGTGAAGAGAGTTCATCTAGATGTATGTTATCAAGTGAGCAAACTGATTTATGGTAAGTAACAAAATATCATTCTAAAAGGGTATATGATTTCTATGTGTTAAAAACACAACATTAGTTTTGTCAGATATCTAGGAAAGGACAGAACCAGTTAGATTCCTTTAGAAGTCATTAGTGAATACTGGGAAGAAGCAAGGTAACTACTTTAGGTGTATTCAAATTTCTTTTTACTTTCCCCAAAGTAAATTTATGCAGAGTATATATCTATCCTAAGTCTCTATTTAAAAGTGCTGATATTGCCAGAAAAATAAGAAAAAAACATATGATCATTCTGAAAGGCGAAAAATGTGCATTGGTTTTGAAGCAGTATTTTGTGTTGCTTTGAAAAGGTCATGTGCGTTAAGGGAGAATTAAGTTCCATTTGTTTTACTTGGACTCTGTGTCATTGTCCTATTTCAACATCTTGTCATCAGCAAAATGCAGTTGAACACACGAACAGAGAAAATGGACTTATGGATTGGAATACAGTGAAAAATTATGGAATTTCTTCCGGTATGGAATTGAAGTTCTAAAGTCTCTGTGTCTGGTGCTCATTTATGTCTGTTGTCTGTAATGTTCAGAATATTCAAGATGTTTACTTGAAAGTTGCTGAATGCTTGAAAGTGCTAGAACAGCAAAGCTGATACTCTTTATTTTGAAGAAAATGTTACGAGATCTTGATCGTAAAGAAACATAAAAACTTCCACCCAATATCTGAAATAGACTTTGTATTTGTACTGGACTATAACAAATACAAACTCACTAAAGAGAAAAACCTAGAAAACAAGATAAAAACATATTCAAAATTAGGTAACATTCCAGATGTCCTACGTGAAGAGACTAAGACCATCGCAGAAATTGCTAGTGTACTCTGAATTTTGGTGAGATTTTTTTCCCAAGTATTGAAGTGCTGCAGATTTTTTTTTATTCCATGTTGATGTGACACCTTCGCATACTCTTTGCTGGTGACATCACACCCATCTTTCAAGGTCCATTTTCCGTTTTGTTGAACAACTTAAGTTTGTTGTATTATTTTGTATCCTAAATGGTATAAAATAAGAATAGTAAGCCTCCTGAAAAATTCCACTTCCGGAAAAGAATGGGGCATAGGCTTCCAGGCTTCTTATTTGCTCCCATATGAGTCTGCAGTGGATGTGATGTTCCCAAGAGAGCCTATGTGAAGATGATGTGTCAAAGGAGAGCTAAAAATGTAGGAAGACTGTACTCCTTGGATCATCCGGAACTGATAAAAGTGTTATATTCAAGTTGATAGATACCAGCTTTTTATTCTATGGAATGTACCAAAGTTGAGGATTTTTGCAAATCTCTCTTAAAATAACTTCTAAAGGAATTTCATTTTTTAATTTTTTCATCTATATGAGTATTTCCATTTAAGGGGTTTAAGGCACTCTAGAAATATGGAGAAGAGAAGAATTTGGTGTCTGCTTGGAGCATCTTTCCATAGACACTGCCCTGTAAACTGAGACAGACCTGTAAAACATGTCTCTTAAAATGGAGTACTCACATTTTTCACTTTGTTTCCAGTTTGTTGCAGATGGGCTTTTCATATTCACCTTGTTTGACAGGCATTGTGAGATTTGAGGGAGCTATTTTGATTTGTTGTAGCTGGATTCAAATTAAAAAGGATATGAAATTGCAGTTTTTCTGTATTAGTGAAGAAATTTGTCATCTAAGTAATATTTCTTACGAGTATGTTACATTTTGGGTTTTTGGAAAGTTAATGTTTTTGAAAGGTAACTAAATGTAAATGCCTTTGCTTCTAGTTCCAGTAGCTTTGTAAACTTCTCTTTAATTTATAAACTAAGTTAACGCACTACATTTCTGGACAGAGTGATACGCTTTCTGTGTTCTGAAGGCTTCCTGTGCACAGGGTTTGCAGGTTTCAAGCGCAAAGGCTTCTCAATGATAGTGATCTGAATACTGTATTGGGTATTGCAGTGCTTCTAGGAGGAGCGCTACTTTCCAAAGATAAAATCTTCGTATGAAATCGGCAGTGCTTCTCTCATAGTGTAATTTCATGGTAGAATATTTCCTTTTTATTGTGAGAGTCCCCTGAATGCTCTAACTTACTTTAAGTAATTACACTGTGTTTAGATAACGAACGCAAGTTCTATTTGTTAGCCTTGCTTTTTAAAAGCAGAATGAAAGGGAACCAAATTATTTGTTTGGAGATGGTCTGTGCAAGAGAGGAAATGGGAAATCATGTTTACTTCAGACAGCTTACAACCTCTGAAGAAGTAATAATAAATAGTCTTTTGGAGGGAGGCCTGCTTTTAATACCTACCCTTTAGAAGATGTGATGGGTTATGAGGCAGAATACATATGCAATAATTACTTTAACCCAGTTGAATGTAGTTGCCTGAAGAGTGGATCAGGTTCCCATGTTTGACTGCCTAAATTTTTACACAGAGTCATGGAAAAAACAGAGTACTTTATGTTTTGTTTTGTTTTGTTTTGTTTTGTTTTAGCAGTGGTTTTTTTGGCTTTATCAATTTGCATATGTGGACACTTCAGATGACACTCTTCCTTTTGAAAAACTGGATCTGTGTTATAGTGTATAACATTCTATGTCCCAGAGATAATTATGTTTACACTGTATAGAAAAACTGAGTAGACACAGCAGGTCTGGTTTGTTCAGACCTTTCTTAAGTCTAGTGTTACACTGAATAGTATTTAGCTTTCTCAATTTTTCAGCAGCTGGATTGAGGGGCACACACTGAAGTACAGAAAATTAAGAATAATTTGTTTGGGTGTCTATAGTCAATATATCTGCCTGGAAGGTGACATCAGAGCCCCATTAAGCTGATTTTTTGAAGTGTTGCTAAGGATATGATGCCATATAACTTCGTGCCACAGAATAATTTGTCAGAATTATGTAATTTTGACATCAAGTGAATGGGACCAGTGAGAAGATTTGCTTACTATTAGTTAGGCTTTTAGGCAAACATCCTGCAAGATTATTTTAGTAGTTGTATATCAGTTAAAGCTGAAGTACCATAGCATTCCAGAGACTGCAGTACCTTCTACCTTTCATGGGAGCGCTGTTCTTTGTTGAAATTTTGGCTGTAACCAAGAGCCAAGAGCTTACATTTTCTGAATTGACAGGGCCTAGTGTTTAGCATAGATTCAAAAAACTGGGTAATTTTTTCTAAAGAGCCATCTGGGATTAGCTTACTTCCTGCTCATTAAAAATACTTGTGAATTTTTTGGCGGTGTGCCTTCATCTTAATTTTTATTCTTTGGGTATAAAATAGTGCGTAACACAGAAGCTGTAGAATTAAAATTGCTTTTAATGCTGTTGTGAAATAATCATTTTATCACAGTACTGATTAATGCATTATGAAAATATGGTCACTGTATGCATGTTAGTATTTCCTTCTGAATGAAAACTTGTGTTTTTATTTTTAAAGGATTAAGTAAGAAAAACCCAAACATGTTTAATTAAGTATACTAGGGTAAGAGTGTGATAGGTTTAAAGCTAATGGAGGAAGCTATTTCAATAGAGATACAATCTTTCAGCTTCAGGTCTTACAGCAGAAAATTGCTTCATAGTATTCTTGGCTCTTGTAATGGATACACTGTCAGAAAGATGGATTGTGGTTATTGCCTCTGTTTGTCCAGCAGGAGGAGTACAATTACTGCTAGAAGTGAAGGAAATGATAATTAAATTGTCTATGTGAGACAGAAGAAAAATATATAATTCGAATAAAACAGCATATGAGTTCCTCTGCTAGCTTTGGTGATTTTCAGAGGCTAAGTCTGGAATGTTCTTAGTTTTGCATCTTCATTAAAAAACATCAAGGTCAGGAAGTCTGTATCTTTTAGGAAGTATTCAGTCTTGTGGGTAGTCAGATGAGAAGAATAAATACTAGTCTTCTCATGACTATATAGTTGCTGTCTACATGGCTGTGCTGGCACAGATTCTAGACACAGCTGGTCAAGTGGAAGGAACAATAAATGTTTTGACAGTGTATTTTACCTGATTCATAGAACACTTTTAATCTTTTCAGCACAAGAAGTTTTGCTGATTGATACATTCTGTTTGCTAGAAGTTTTGCTAGAATTATTGTCATAGCAAAAAACACTGACATAAAAACCTAAAGCCCTTTGGTCTGGTTTAGTTTTACTTTGTTCCCAGTTCTGCAGTTATCCATTGTATATTATGAAAATATTGTTACTTAACTGGTTTTTAAAGTGTTCTGAGCTCTGTTGGTAGAGGGGGGAGGAAACATCATGGAGGAAGCGTTGTGGCAATATCAGCCCGCTCTGTCTGGGACTCTGCTTTCCCAATTCCAAATAAAAGGTGTTGGGAAGTATTCATTAGACTTCGCAAGAAGATTATTGACAGTAATATTTATTTCAGTATTATGTATTAACTAATATTAATTAAAATCTGGAAATACGTATCATCCAAAGTCCATTTATATTGTAAAGAGAATCTAAAGGAAGCCTTTTCTTTTAGGGTCTTGAAATGACCTACAGGATGTGAGAGTTTTTAAAAAACTTGAAAATACATCAAAATTTTCCTTCTCAGTATTCTGCAAAACCAACCTCACCCTGCTCGCCTCCTGTATAATTATAAGAGCAGTCTCTGAATATTGAATAAAGTTTAGAAAGTAAATACATAGTCTTTAGAGAAAAGATAGGAATGACTGAGAGGATAACATTTTGTTAGAACTTACTGTATTGATAGTATAATTTTTATGCAAAGATTATATGGCCTTTTCTTAAAATCTGTTCTAGTCTGAAATTATTTCAGCATTATCACTTCGGATTGAATTCTGTGTAGAAAATAATTTCTGGAATCAGAGTGCTATTCCCTTTTTCACTTTAAACCAAATCAGTCGTCATGAATCAGACTGGAAAATTACTCATTTAGTAGACCTGAAATCAAAAAGTGCTTTACATAAACATCAGGTTTTATTAATAATAAGTATCTCTACAAAAGGGCTTGTTAGAATGCAGCTCGTGTTCTGTGAATTAATTTTCTTTTTTTTTCCTTAACATGAGCAAATTTTTTTCCCTTGTACCTCCCCTTCCTCTTGCTTCCTGAAAAACCTGCAGTCTGTATTTTTTGTTTTGCTTTTTTGAATCTGACAGCCTGGCCTTGTTCTGTGTTCTACACTGTTTTTATGGTAGCCAAGTTGATAGACTGACTTCATCACCAGACTGGGACAGGCATCCTGGGCATTTGCAACTGAGAACAGACAAGCAGGTTAGCATGTGTTACATGAGGTATCCCTTCCCCAAGAGAAAGATGAAGTATCTTAATATATTTTGTTAATATCATAATTCAGTAAAGAATCAAGATTACATAAATGAATCTTACATTGTAAATGAAAATTTATGAAGGCTGTTTTTCACTTTGTCTCTTCTGGAACAGATATAATAGTCCTGTGTTGGTCCTGCTGAAAGCTCTGTCCTCTGTACAGAGTGTGCTGTTTTTAAAGGAATACTGTAAACCCTTGAAAATAATAACCCAGTACTGCAAATGGCAGGGACCCGTTAAATGTGTTCCCGCCTTTTTGTTGTTGTTGTTAGGAGGGTAAAAAAGAAGTTGAATTTGGAAGCAGCGGTCATATCATTGACTATGATCTTGAGCTGGACCCGTTATTGTTTTTGAGCTCTCTCCTGTATGATAGCATAAAGCTATAATAGCTGTTCTCCTAGTCAATGGTAGCATTCATCCGTAACAGTTGATGCTCACAAATGAAGACATGGCATGTGTTCTGCTGTGGGGTTGAGGAAGTCTTGTGTGAATCTGTTAACTGGCTTTCTGTGGAATGTTTTGGTATTGTCTGTTAAGATAAAGATGCCAGATCTCATGGTTTGTAACCCATTCCTCAACATAATCCTACAGACCTGCACCTTGTTTCTTATTTTGTGACGAGTTTCTGTTGTACAGATTTCTATCCATTTTTATAAGTAGCCAAGAATCCTTGCAGTTTGACTGGATGGACAGAAGTAGTGGCTAAAGGGAACTTAAAAACCTTTAGAACAGGCAACAGCCTGGGGGCAGTGCACATCTGAGCCGTGTAGGAAACACTAAGTAGAAAGACAAGAGCAGTAACCCATGTGAACGGAAGTTTTGACAGAGCAGTTAGGCTGTGACGTTGACAAAAAGGAGAGGAGAAAGGGGCTACCTGAAGGGCAGCTCTCTGTTAAAATTGTGCTTTTAACATCTGTGCCTAGGCCACATATGTCAGCCTGGCCCAGCGTGGAAAAAAGCTGCTGTGGGACAAAACCCTATTTTGCCATGAGAAAGAGTTCATGCATTGGTGAAGTTAGCTTATGTGTGCTTAGGCTTTGTGCCTCAGCCTGTGTAGCTCTTTCTCTTAGCGCAGACAGTGTGATTTTGGAGGTTGGGGGGCAGGCTGTGTCAGTACTCACGCTGCACTGAGACTGGTGAGTCCTAAATGGTATTTGAACAAGAGGATCTGTTCAAAATACATTGAAAGAGGAATTGATTAATTATTGACTAGTCTTGGGGGTTGATTTATTATAGCTTTGATTATTTTTCTTAGCTGGGAAAAATGTTTTTGTCAGTTCTGAGAAGGAGTAATAAAACAAACTGGATTGAGCTTTTATGTAAAGCAACACCATCCTAAAGGTATAATTATTATTATTACTATTACCGTGATTTAAATGGATTTTTAAAAACGTTCTTTTTTTCTATTTTCCTGGAGTCACACGTTTCTATTTCAATGCAGAATTGTGAAAATAGCTGTGTTATTAAGGTCAGATTACCAAAAGACTCTATTCCTGCATATACTTTGGTTTTCTATAGAAAAATGCTCTCCTGACTGCAGAGATTTCTAGGTGAGGGCCCAGTATTGGTTTCCAGGTCATAATTGCCTCCGAGACTTTGATTCCCCTAGGGCTGTGTAATGGCTGGAAAAAAGGTTGGTGATGTCACCTCTTATCACTACTAATTCAGCAACCCCCAGTCTTTTGCAGTAGATACTTTCATCTTTTAGGGAGGAAGGAAGGAAGGAAATGCAGAGTGGTATTCCTTGGTCTTCATTATGAAAGGTTTTTCCTTTTCTGTACCTCTGGTTTTAACATGGGTTAAAAGGGCCAAATGCAAAATGGAACATGCCTTCTTTAGGCCAGGATCTTCTGTTGTCATGTGTGGGGTGATGTCTCTTTTTCCTGCTGAAGATGATGCTCAAAAGAAGGAACTCTTCTAATTACAGGGTTAGGAGGGATGCTAAGAGCTGTGTTATAAACTTTCGTCTAATGGGAGAGTGTGATGCTAGATCCAGAATGTGACTTCAGTGTTGGCACTCTTCTCATTTCACTGTTTTCTGTCAAGTTGAGTTTGCATACATTAAAACATTTCTGATATAACAAAACAACATACCTATGAAGATATGAAGAGAAAGTATTTTACAGCTAGTAGAACTTGTGTTTTACCTTGCTTTTCTTTAAAGCTTTGGTGGGCTGGTGGAAAGGGGAATAAAGACTAGTATGAATGCTTTTATTTTGAGTTGATTTAACTTTGAATTAACTCGTTAACTGAATAAGAAGAGTTTAAAAAAAATCAAAATGAAGCATATATTTTCTAAAGCAGCAAGAAAGGCCAATACTAACAAGAGCTGGCTTACCAGTTCAGAAAAGACTGGTGGGGTTTGCTTTTTGTTTTAGCTTGCTAACTACTGAGTCCTACTTGTTCATTAAATATTGACTTTCTTCACAGCTTTAGTAGCCAGTATAAACTTTTTTCCTGGGTTTATATTTTGAACCTTCATGGAAATAATTTAAATCTAAATTCAGACTTCTTTACTATATAATTTGCTTTAACTGTTTTCTGTTTAATTAAAACCCAGCATTCCTGAATGTAAGAATTCCTCTTCCTTAAGTCCTACTGGTTGAACGTAAAGAAGGAAAGTTCAAAAGCAGTTTTGTTTTGGTTTTTTTTTTCATTCAGTTCACTTTTGTGTTCTGGTTGTAATTTAAAGTTTACTTGAAAGGTTTTAATAGTTTCCTGCTGCGATCTGGCTTTTCTAAGTGGAAAAACAGATGCGTACATTCAAAAGACAGCCTTGAGAACATAATCGTAACTTATACATAAGAGAATGGGTGTGTTAACTCATTATCAAAGGGTAAGATGGGGTGTGAACTTGCAGTACATCTACAGTAACTGCCATGTATGAATGTTTTCCTGTGATAAAAATAAGGTGGTTTATCCTTTGAAAAAGATCTATAAATCTCTCTTAGACTTTTCATATTTTCTGCTGGGTGAGAGCAGGCTTTTCAGAGCACCTGATACAGTAAATTCATATTCTCCTGTACCCTGAAGCAAGTTGGTTGTGCACCCATATCCAAAGTTATAATAATCCACTTACGGCCAAAATGCAAAAGATGAAGATAAGTTTATGTTGGATAACAGACAGCATTACAGTGAGACCAGTCCAATACAGATACTTGGATTTTGTAGGTACCATTTTCAAGAGTCAAGCAAGGAATGTTGTTATTTTTATTACAGAAGAGGTGATGTTAAAACAAAATTTGCTGTGGCTTGGAGCCGAGATATAGGAGTCTTACAAGTCAGAATGTTTAACAGAACAGTTTTCTTATGTTTTGGAACTTGTGTGTAGCAGTCTGGCACAGTTTGAGATGGAAGATTCAGGAGTAACCCATTTGAGCTCAGTCTATTCCCAAACCTTAAATACCTGCATGAGGTTTTTTAACAGTCTGGGAAAAAAAACCCAACTGTTTCCATGTATAAATAAAAGATCATTGGTTTATAATTTTAGCACATAAATGTATCAATGATTTGCAGTGTAGCTCAAAAATCCAGTATTTGCCTTTAGCTGTAAGTCTCTGGGAACAGCTCTTATCCAGTATTTCCACAAGGTTCAAAGACTTAAATTAATTTGTAAGTGCTAAAGTCTCTCTCTTCTTTCTTGTCTTGTTCTAGGATGTTTTTGTATTTAGGCATGAACTTGCTCTCCTAAGAATATCTGCGTTCATGGGTCTAATAATATTAGGTGGAATAAGTGGACTCTTTTACACTCAGCTAATGGGTATTTTCACTGTAAGTATCTAATTTTAGAAGTATATATTAGTTTTATTTTCAATAAAATTAATAAAATTAGAAAAGCAGATTGAATTTAAGGGAAGAATAGAGAAACACTTGCACTATGTGGCATCTATTTGGTATGTGCTCTTGTCTCCAAGGAAGTCTTAAGAAGCCTTCTAACAAACAAGTGTCTAATAATTCACCTATCAAGGCAATTTCCTGATTTGTATTAGTAAAATAAAACCATACATTGTCCTGGAATTGTACAGTGTACAAGGTACGTATTTGTGGGTTTTGATTTTTGTGCCCTGGTCTCATTATACTTTATGACAGTGAGGCCCACTGATAAATCACACATTCTGAAAACACAGACTTTTTGTTAAGTATTTTAATAAATATGCTTACATTCATATCTCTTCAGTTACTAAACTGTGGAATGGACTCATGTACAATTTACAGTCCAAATGCATGTTCTGTATTTGAAGGTACAGAAAAAAAATCCTCTGCATGGAAAAATTTTCCAGTTAAATGAATTTGGTAATGGAATAAATATCTACAATAAATAAGCTTTTGTTGCTGTAACATCCTGTTCTGTACATTAGAGGTTAATCACTGCCACTGAATTCTGTAAAGTTATCTTGAGAATCCATAGAAGTGTTCGAAGTACTGCAGTGTTGAACAGAGAGAGTATATTAGTTGGATCTGTACATGTCTGAAAGGGTGTATGATCTGGCCTGCAAAAATTTTTTTAAAGACAATAACATACAAGATGACAGCATCTTTGTGACTACAACTGGTTGAGATCTGCCTGAGATTTCATTTTGGGATTATGAGGGTTTACACAGTATTAACCTTTGTAGGTGCATAATGGAAAACCTCCTAACTGTATTATGTAATTCCTTTGTATGGAATAAAGGACAAGAATTATTGTACAGTTTTTTCTTCTGTTAGATAAACAACAATATTGCTTAATGTTTTTATTGTATTACCTTTACATAAGTTTACTGCCTTCTGCTCTTTGTGCGACTGTAGCTACACTGTGTATTATTTTTGCCATCCTCCAGCTGCTTTACCAGACTGCTTTCTGCACTTTCTGTCAGCCCCCAGGTCTCCAGATTTACCTTTGTGCCCCTTTACTGTGTGCCTGATTTCTGTTCCAGGGTCTTGCTGACAGGTTCTCACCTCCCTGTTTAAATGCTGGCACACAACCTTTTTGTCTGTGTCCTCTAGAGTTGGGATTTTTTTCTAATCCAATACTGTGCCTTGCTGGGTATCTAGCTGAAGTGGTGCAGACATCTGAGTTCTGCTCACCTTCACTCCCAATAGTAGGAGAGACAGAAACTCAGGGAGCCTTAGAGTTCAGATACTGAAATATGGATGTCTTTTTAGTCTCTGTTAAATGGATACATGAGAAAGAACAAAAAGCCATGTGATCAGTACTACACTAAAACGCAGAAATGATACAGAAGAAAACAAGGAACAAAATCTAAGTCTGCCGTTCTGTTCTACGTGATGCCAGAAGCTGGACTAAATTTTGGCAGTGGCTATCAGCATCCATTCAGATACTATTAGTATATATGAAATAAAAACGTTCAGACTGAACCTGATTCTGTCAGATACACCTGAAACTTGAGACAATTTCTGTTCTGACACAGGATACCAACTGTGCTGCCTCTGCAACAGGCATGAATTCCCAGTATGTGCTTTCACTGTTCTGAGCCTTAACACTGTCAGGCTGCTATCACCACTGCAAACTCTTATAAAGTGCTGTAAAGCCCCTTTATTCTATGTCAGTTGTACAATACACTGTGAAGTACGTCCCATTGCACTTACTGAGCTGGCCGCTACCCTGGAACAGATGTGGGCTAATACCATTTTCAAGTCCAACTTCCTTTTATGTGCTCAAATCATAATTCTGGGGATCACTGAGCTGTAGCAAGCCTGGATACTCTCTTTTGTCCTCTTTGCCAAACTTTGTGAAGCAAACACACCACAGTAATTGCAGATATCGATGGACTATGAAAAGCAGATTCTGGAAAGTACAGATCTTCTGCATTAGGGCCTCTCACCGCACCCTACCTGTAGCAGGGGGTCTGTTCTGCTTGCCTCATATGGGCAAGGTTTTAGGTTTGGGACTGTTGGGTTGGGATTACTGGGGAAGTAGAAATCCATTACTGGGATCTCCAAACTAATTCATTCACACCACGTGGCTGCTGTTGCATTGACTCATTGAAGAATGTAGGTCATCTAGTCCATCTCCCGCTCAAAGCATTTCCATGCCAGCAACACAATCATCTCCCTTTTCATTCCTTTCTTCATGAGTATAGAATTGGCAAGAATAAACAATACAGTCATTTTGGGGAAATCTGCTTGGGAACAACTAGTCAGACTTCAAACGAACAAAGCCAAATCTGTTTGGAGAGGTTGTGCTTAGTCTGCAAGTTGTGTCAGAAAATCTTTCTGTACAAATGGTTTTTGATTGTCAGCATTGTAGTGTGGGGATTTGCTTCCTCCATAAGCACTTACGAACAACTTTGGCTAAGCCATGGAAAAGGTAGAGGAGAGGGCAGCAGGTGAGTGAGTAGTTTCTCTGCAGGCTCCCCAAAGACACGCCTATGATGCATAGAATAGGGAAACAAAGAAACTGGGTATACCCACTCACAGTGCTGAGCGCACAGCGTGGAAGATATTCAAGTCCTGTAGAAGCAGTGAACGGTGATCACTAAGAGACAGCGATGTTCTTGCCATGTACTGTGCTGGAGCTACTGTTCAGCATTTAACCTTCCTGTATAAACTAAACAAATTGTACCTGAAATGAGCTCTATTTAAAATAATGAATTAATGATGAAATTAAACTTTACCTAGTATAAGGTGCAGATCAAAATTTATTTAACAGCAGAACATAATTGTTGAAGTGTAATAATGCAGATTTCAGGTTAAATTTAAAGAAACCCAAACACTTGAAGGCATAGATATGCACAGTTAAAGCATTCATGTTATATTAATTGCTCCATAGCTGTTCTTGAAAGCATTAATTTCAGTGATTGCTGAAGCTGTCCAGAGATGTGTGCAAGAGAGGTGGACAAGAGCATGAGCCTTTTGAAAAAGGCGAAGCAGAGCAGCTCTTACTTGTGCTTCCACAGGAAAACAGATAACAAACATTTTCCTAGTTCATGCTCCATGCCTGTGTTTGCAATTGAACATCAAGCCAAGATTAGTTCCACAGCTCCTAGATAAAAGTTATTTTCAAATAATAGAGACGATCAGCATTGCAGCTCTGTGATATAAACTTTGACTGATACATACTGTTGCTAAATGAGTCCAGCAAGTTCTGGTTTGTTACGGTTTAACATTATTTGCCTATATTGCAAATGCTGCCAAAATTGTATTTTTGGAAAGAAAAATAAACTCAAGATTTATCAAACCTTGACCCTTTTGTAGCAAAACTTCCTGATTCTCCATAAGGTGCTTGATTGTCATGATACAATTTTCCAGAAACCAAGCCAATAGTTTCTGTTTTGTCTGAGTAATATAAAGCTAAGGCTAACTTCTTTTCAGGAGTATTGGATGTGCATATTAAAAAAATCACCAGTTCTCAGTCTTTCAGTATCTTCTACATACACAGGGGTAATGAAACCACAGAGTTGTTCATCCTCCTTTAGCATCCTCAGTAATAAGGGACTAGGACCTGAAATGGCAACTTTGTGCTTTGTTGTTTATGGTTGATTTCCACAGTCTGATGGCTCTGCTCACATGTAAATGATTGGAATGTAGCATGGATTATGAAGCATGATAAGTACCGTGCATCAGAGCACTCATGCTGATTCTTCATATTTACAGAGGTTTATCCTTTTGCCACTGCAGCAAGATAAAGTTGGATGTATGGAATTAATTTTCATTAAGTGACCTTTGTGTACAGCATTTTTATAAGCAGAGTTGCTCTTTACTAGAATTGAGCTAAGTGATAGCTTGACAATCCATAAGAACGAGCAGAAGTTTTTAATAGGATTTTAAGGGGAAATACTGGCATTTTCTCCTCTTTGATAAGTTTTTTCAGAAGTCAAAAAATGTCCAAATGAACATGTAATGGAAAGGATATATCTGATATACTCCAGCATATTTTTCTGGAATAGGGCAGTTGCTAAAACAGGAAAGCAAAGCAGCACATTATGACATGCAGGTGAAATATCCTGCTGTGTGTGCTGGCACTTTGCAGAATTCAGTGGTGGTGTGCAGTTGACTGATCCGTGCCTATCATTGCATAACTCCCATTGGGTATAACAGTAGATCCATTATATAAAAGTTCTTTAAGAAAAAAATGCATGTAATCTGCTGTTATCAAGTTTCATGGCTGTTCAACAGATAGTAAGATGCTTGGAAAAAATGCGCTCTGGTAAAAATGAAAGCTTTGTAACTTGTGTACTCAAATTTGGCTCTTACACAGGGAATGTTCTTAAGGCAGTGCTGCTTGAGAAGGTGATCAATAGACAAAGTTACCTAACATGCAGTAATTTCTCTGAGTAGGTTTACCACCTCTCTTATTGTGATATCAGTATTAGGGTATCATTAGCACAAGGCTATTCTTATCTCATCTGGAGGTCCAGGAAGCCAAAGAGCAAGGGAGGTGACTTCCTACAATAAGAGGAGAACAGCTGGTTGGCAAAAACTGTCCTTAGAGGAACTTTTGACATGAATTGTTCTGATGAAGAGGGGAGCAGCTGAGGTGGCCTCTGTATATGGGATTAGTGCTTTCTCCCTAGAAACTAGCATATGTGAAACACACTTCTAGCAGAAGGGGCACATGGCTCTTTTCATCCTCCTTCTCCAGTTGCTTTCCCCAAACTCTGTTTGCCTTTACTCTCATCATCATTCTGAATTTTAACTCTTCTTCCAGCGTGTACCTGAGATCACTCCTGGAGAACTTTTATTTAGATGCTTTGGAAACAGAGGTATCTAAGTTCTCTCTAATAAATTTTCTCTAATTCAGAAGTCTCTGGAATAGGGAGATATTTAAGATCTTAATTTAGGAATGCTAAGATCCTAAGAAGATACTCCTTTTAAAATCTCAGCATAGTAATTAGTCTTCTTACTTATAATTTTCATGTTTCTAGAGAACTGGCTGGAAGAAATCAATTTCACCCATAAAGAAAGCACTGTCTGATGTAATTTCCAAAATGATTGTGCATTTATAGTGAAGGCCTGCTTAGCTTCCATGCTTGGCGCTTACTTTTCCAGTCCTCTATTCCCTGTCATTGCTTGTAGTGCAAACTTGAATTTTATATTCCTTAACTGGAAATGAGCTTGTATTCTTACAGGCAGCATGTCGGTTTTTAATGACTTTGCTTGAGAAGTAAAAGCAAGCTTAGCATAAAACAGTAAGTAAAAAAAACCCAACAAAAAAAGATTTTTGTCAGCTGCGTCCTAGAAAAACTAAATGTTCTCCTACTGAGAATAACATATTATTTTTGGTTTTGTTTTTGGTTTTTTTTTTTTAAATTATTAGTACTCCTTGCTTTAGACTACTTCTAGCTGCTTCTACTGCAGCAAGCAATTTTTCCTCTTTTGCCTCAACCACTACAGGATTAGAAGATAGCTCTAGTATATACACTTTCAAACTCCATGAAGGTAGAGAGGTGGGTTTTTATTTGGTGGTTTGTCATAAATAGTAAAAATACTATTTATAGATAAATTATCATTTTGCTTGAGATAAATAGTTCCATTTCAGAAACTTTTTAAATTTTCCACCAAAAACATCCAAAGCATACACTTTCTTGTGCAACTACTGCCTATACCTATTAATGATAGCGTATTGCAATGGCAAATGCAAAGTTTATCTAGAAAAGACTATTTTGCACTTAACATAGAAGAAAATCTTGAGGAGCATGTATCTGTGTTACTCAATTTTATTTCCAATTACTTTTTTTCTGTAGTTATCCTCATATCAAATAATAAAATTTAATTGGAAGCTAAATCAAATGGTATCCAGAAGCTTGCCTGCTTTCTCAGGACATATTTTCTTGATGTGTTTTTTAAGAAGTCCTCTGTCATTTGCTATTTTTATATGTAACAGACGCTTGTTTTCCTAAAAAAGGGCATAAATAGCCTATTTATTCATTTATTTATAGGAAAAGGCATAAATTCACCTAGGGAAAAAAAAAAGGCTCTTTTATCAACTACAGATTGCTTCTGATTTATGATTGTAGGAGGTAGGTAGCTGCAATTCAGGCTCTTTTTAAAAGGTGGAACTGTCAGGATGCTTGTGTGTACATTAGTACAAGACTAGCCCTGGCATTTGCATTTCTCTCACTCATGTTCCATTTTTGCTTTAAGAAAGTACTTCTGTATGTCTTTCACTTCAACAATTAAATGATGTTAAAAAACAATTTTTCTATTTATACAGTAAGATTCTGATATCAGTTATGTTTGATCGAACAAGTAATAAATAATATGGCATGCTTTTTTAAACAATGGCTTGTCTGATTATTTTGATATTTGTTCATATCTAGCGAGGTTTTAAATTGCACCAGACACTACTAAGAAGTATTCAGTTTGCTGACCTTTTTTAAGGCTGGTACCTTTTGCATATGTGAGGTTTTCTTCCTCTCTAGATCTGTGTTGTTCTTTGTTTTGTTGGCTGCCACCTGTCTGAAGCAATCAGCCACTTCTTTCTCTTCCTCTGTACAAAAGGAAAATCCTGTCTTCCCATGGATGGTGGAAGGTAACAGGATAATCAGTTCAGCAGTGATCCTCTGATGTCATTGTGGGAGCCCTGTAAAAGCGGATTATCTGTGACCCAGATAAAATAATTAGAAATTACTTGGACACTTACAAATAACTGATCTACTAATCTCATTTCCAAAGTTAAAAAGGCCTGTCTCTCAACTAACACTACCAGATGTTTTGGTTAAACAGCATCCTTTGCAGAGACTAATCTGAACCCTAATTTTAAAGGATTACCTTTGATTGTTTTTTATTTCTATTTGAAATAAACAGTTTATGTTTGCATTTTTCCATATGTTCAAACAAAATATTTATATAGCATTAATGAAATTTTCTTTATTTTTCCACTATAGTCCATCAAATATGATTTTATGTGATTTATGTGTGTTAGTATTGCAGAGAAAAATTTTTCATTAAAATTACTTCGTAATTAACTTGTTTCTTTGGGGCAGAACTATGTAATGGATGGGCTTTTATAAATTTAATAGATACCATGTGGTCTCTGTGCAAGGTAGTGGATGTATTATCATAAACTAAG
Source organism: Nipponia nippon (assembly GCF_047370975.1). Lineage (NCBI taxonomy): Eukaryota > Metazoa > Chordata > Aves > Pelecaniformes > Threskiornithidae > Nipponia > Nipponia nippon. Next base: position 41,900,481 of record NW_028262402.1, read on the forward strand.
TGGACAGTGACTTTATTAATTTAATTAATGCTACCGGGGTTTCCTGTTAATTAACTGTTTGAATGGTGTACAGTGATATGCCAATATCCTGGTGCATCAGTACTGTGTGGATGTGGTAGAGAGAAATTTCCCTTTATTTGCTATGGGGAGGATGGAAGGGAAAATAATAGTTTAACAGCTGGTGTTCAGCAGTCTGTCTGGTGCACAAGATGATGCCTACCACATAGATTTTTCCCCTAAGAAGCATTTTAAAATGTTCATAAGTGCTATGTTTTATTATTGTTGCAGTGTTACTTCTTTTTGCCTTCAAGTAGCAAATGTGTTTCACTAGCTATTTTTTGTCATTTATGTAGACAGATCCATCTCCATGTAAACGTCTTGGACTTACTAACTCATATGTTTTAACTATTTTCATTAGTATGACTGATATTTACAGTGAGCACGTGGTAACGTATTCATTTTGCTCAGGGCTTCTTTTCTTCTCAAAAGGACAAAAATGTCCTTTTAAGGAAATCAGAAAAAGATGGAAGTTGTACAAATTAATTTTCTGATATATTTATCCCAAAGGAATATTTTGAAGCAGTTAATTTTCTTTAGGAGTATCATTTAATTTAAGAATATAATGCAAAAATGAAATGCAAACAATAAAAATGCTGGTGAAAAATGGGAAATTCTTTGTGTAATCAGTAAGTCAGACAAAATTTTACAAAGGTTGAAATGCAAAATAATGAAAATGTAACTGCATTTATTCTATTAATAAAACCAAAGGCTTTTTAATTCTCTGCATATTTCGTAGTGTTGATCCAATGCTGTTTTAATATACAGAGTGCATAAGTGATCTAGTTGTGCTAAAATGCTTTTTGTCTTTAAAAATAAGTATCTTATAATTAAGAATATTTGTAATCATATCTTTAATCAGATAATCTATTAAATACTGTTTTGATTAGTGAAATGCTAAGGGCTTTTCCTGTTTTTTCAAACATGGCAGAAACGTAATCAAGGAACTATTAATCCTCATAATTAAGTTTAGCACAGAAGAAATTAGGATTGGAAGGGGAAATCAGGATTCCCAGGCAAATGTATGCTTTACCTGGCTATAATAAAGTGTAAGACATGAAGAGGGAGAGCAAAAGGTATATAAAGTATAAACCCCAATAGTAATTTGAAATTAGAGCTGTAATAGAAAATAAGTTCATGTTAACGTTGTCTGTCTGTATCTTCCCCATTATTCTTAACCCTTTTACTGTCTCTACCTTTAATCCACCTATAGGTAAATCTCCTATTAGAAGACTGCATAAAGTCCTATAAATTAAATTGTCAGGAATTAGTGATGCCCTGGTCTGTGAATGGGTTTTGTTAACTGTGTAAAGTCTTCTGTATCTTTACTTTATTTTTCTCAAACAGACTAGCAATTGGTTTAACATTTTTAGTGAATGTATCCTGACAGTCTTAAACACCTATTTACCAGCAAAATAAAATTTTAGTTTATTTAAAAAACTTCTTCCATGAGCTATTTAAAATGTAAGAATAAATTCAAGTGTAAGACACACTAAGTGGCAAATGATCTTATCTGTTTTATTTAGATTACTACATGGTTTTAGGTAAAGTGGGAATACTTTTATTGAAATCAATTATTTACAATATTATTGAGGAGAAGAGTAAGTTAGAAAATTTAGACAAAGAGATTTTATACTGTGCAGAGAGTCAAAAATATCATGCCAAAAATATCCCCTGTTCATCACTCAAGGAAGAAGTCCTTTTACAACTCAGTTATTTTCTAAGCAGTAAAAGAAGTACCTTTAACCAATTGAAAACAAGTAACTATAACAATGATGTTTGAGTGTTCTGGGAGCTGAGTACATTTTGTTTAAATGTTCCTGCCAGATTTAGGCATCAGACCATTAAAATGGCTTCTGGGTGAGGAAGGAACAGCTAGGCTTCCTGAGCAATTTTCTCTTAATATTTTTGTCTTAAGAAGGTATTGGTAAGTATCAAGAAAAATAATACATTTTGTCATGTATCTTGCTATCATGCAGCTATCTGCACCTAACACACCATGGACTTTGACTGAAGAAAAGAGGTCTATTTGTATCATCTTCTTTGTAGATGTGTTCCTAATTTGTTATCAGATGTTTCCTTTTCATTGAATAATTTTCTAATATCTGACAAATAGAGTGGAAATCTATTTAACCAAATTCATCAGAGCATAGAGGAGTGTAGCAGTATTCCCTAGATATAACATAGTGTAGCTTCATTTTTCATTTTGCACACAATTCTCTGATTTAGGGATTTAAAGTTAAAACCGAACTAGTAATTTTCAGGCTGAACTTAACTGTAATTGGTAAAATCAATCATATTATCTTACGTGAGAAGTCTAGATTAAGAAAACAATACTAAGAAGTGGCCAAATGTAAGTCCAAAATGTAATTAGTGCCAAAAAGAAAAATTTCTGAAATATGAAGTATTCTTTCTATGAGACGTTCAATATTTTATATTCTTCAGTTGCTCACCTGTCATTTACATGCACACAATGAAACGATGTTACGTAGAAGGAATGAAAAAATGCGTTGTTTGGTAGAGGATATGTTGTCTTGCACTTTTGGATAACAGCAATGGCTGCAAATCCAGGAAGGCTTGCAGGTTTTGTTTGTTTTTTTCTCTTTCTGCTTTGTCATGCTTTCCTGCTGATTCTTATATACTGAGTATTTGAAAATACTATATTAAGAAAGCATAGCTTAATGCTTACATTCTTCTGTTGCAAATATTAAATAGAGCTGTATTGATTACATGTCACTTTAAGCAAACACGGAAGAAAAATTGAACCAGAGATTGTGGCTGCGTGCTTTGGAGTTAGTCCTGTGAGTTACAGATGACAGCTTCTCCTTTGGAAAATATGAATCAGTAAGAGGAAAACATGCTTTCCATGTGCTTCTTCCATGATAAATCAGTTCACGATGAATCCCATCTTATAGCACAGTTTGTTAAACAGTGCATGTGATCTTTTTAAAAAATCTGTTTTTTCAGGCAGTTGTTTATACTAATTAAAAATTATAGATGTGAAAGATATATTCCTCTTAGTAGTTAAGGTCCATGCATTCATTTGCAAATGAATCTTAAGTTGGTCTGCAGAATTCAGTCGGTGCACTTACATGTGTGTCTCCATTCCTCTCATAAGTCTTAGCTGTGGCAGTAGCTTACTTTACTTAGAGCAGTCGAGCTGCTCTTGCAGATTTGTAGTAAGTCCTCAAAGCTAAAAAACATTCCTCATCCCCTCAGCAGAATCTGAACCCTTTGCCCTTTTCCTTTTTTTTTAAAGTGATATGTTGTTAATGATTGCTGTGTTTATTTCCTCTAATTTCTTTTGCCTTTCTCACTAAGGTATGATTTTTTTTCCTAGTTGCTTTAAGATGCTTATCAGTGGGTATGTATCTCTGAATAACGAGGTGCAGGAACGATTGTTGTTTCCAATCTGGATGATTACTTTGGGGGCCCAGATGACCCATCATGTGAAATTAATCAGTTGTGGGTTAGTCAATTTTGTCTTGTATGCAACTGTAAATTTTATGGGATTTTTGGAGATAGAGATTACTAGGACCCAACAGATATGCCATGTTTGCCCAAGTTATTTTCAACTCTTGGATGAGTGTCAATTCTCTAACAGATTTTAACATCAGCATTAGCTGTGAGTCTGGGGAAAAAAAAAAATCTTGGCAGAGTTCTATTTGTATTGATAGTAATCTGAGCTGGTAGTAGATGCAGACAGCCAAAGCCTCTTAGGCTGAACACAGTAATACTGATGTTGTAGCAAAACCGTGGTATACATCAAATGCGTAATTAAGACAGATGATATTCTGGTTGAAAGCCATTCGTGAGGTGTGTTAACGAACAGAACACCTTGTCATTCAGAAGAATAGTGGTTATTCTGGTCCTCCTGTCTCCAAAAGAAGAAAAATTAATCTGTCTGAGAGGAAAGCCTTAAATAATAGACCAAAACTCAACTGTGGCCCTCTCCCTTTCCTTCCTCTCCTGTCTCCAGAGGGGCTACTGAGTTTCCTGGGGTGCTGTGAAGTTTCACTTTCATGTGAAAAGGTAAATTGGTTCACTCTCAAATGACAGTACATTTCAAATGGGCCCAGCTGTTTGGCAGCAGTGTTGGGGGAGGGAAGCTGTGAGGGGAATTTGGGTTCTCAGGTTCAGTCACCAGCACTTGTTAAGCAGCTGAACTTCAGAGAGAGATGTTTCCTCCCATTCCCTCCAGCCCTAGTTCACAGCTTTTAAAATGTTGCTATAAAGTTTTTTTAATTCTGAAAAAGTATCCCAGAAGCAAAGGATTCACCGCTCAGTCCCAATTCCTTTACTGTAAAGCAAAAGTATTCTAAAGTAGATGTTGGTATTTTAATGGAAGAAGGAAGAAAGGAAGGAAGGGAGGATTTCCTTTGACTTCCTCTCCAACTAAAATCCTCAGTATGTTTTAAAGGTGTGGAAGCTTCACAGTCTTTTCTTACAGTCATTTTCTGCAGTTCCTGTTGGTGCTTTCACTTAGTTCATTAATTTAATGGGTTACATTTTTGAGAGATGCAGATCCTGATGAGCATCTTTCAGGTCTTGATAACATGCCATGATAATTAAAAAGAAATACAACGCCCAGTTCCCAACCTGGGAATTCCTCCAAAAATGTCAAATACAGTGTTTTAGGGAGCAGTACAAATGTATTAATGAATAAACAATATGGAGAAACACAGCAAAAAGCCATGTTTAAGGTATTATTTTGTTATGCTACTTCTGCACCCAAAGCTGCTTAAAGGCTCCTTTTGTGAAATGATAGCATAAATCTTTTGATAGCTAGGAATCAATTATAGTCTGGACTAGCATGCCACTGTTGTACAAAAAATCGTTAGCAATCATTGCTTTCAAACACACCACTGTTATTTTGTACTGTCAGATAGGCAGCTTTGATGTGACCAGAGGATAATTCCTAGAGCTGAGATGTTTTTACAGTTATGGAAGGAGCTACAGCATCTCATGAAAATGCTGTTACAACCTCACTGAAATGTCATGGAAGTAGTATCTGTGTTTATTTAGTCCTTTCTATTCAGAAAGCTATGCTTTTCTGTGGTCAGAAAAGGTGGTGTTTGTTCTGACAAGAGTTGGACAAAAAGCCAGCCCAAGGAAACAGAATGTCCCTTGGCTGTGCAGTCAGGTCCTGCCCTAACAAGGAGAATGGCTTGTGTCTTGTAATGCTTTCCTGCCACCTGTGGCAGGTGAGGGGGAATACACTAGACAGGCCCATAAGGTGGAGAGGAGAAACAGTTTATCTATGGGAATTGAGACAACAGACAGTATTTATGGTCTGCTGCCTCCCGTCTTGTCCTCTCTCACTACGGAGCAGTTGTTCAGATCCACCTAGTGATGGGGCCAGAATGGTTTATGTAGTCGGCTGTGGGCATGCCTTCTCTGCACAAACCGGGAAGAACTTGTGCATCCTAGTGGGCTGGCGTGAGAAGAGGGGACTTCTCTCCTTTGCCATAGTGCGTCTGGAATTCAGCTGGGTAGGTCGTGGGCAGCATTAAGATTTTTGCCATTTAGCATGTGGTAAGGGATCCTGTTTCAAAACTCATCAGAGATGGGAAGCGGATTTAGAAGAAGAAAATTCGGCAAGGGGAGTTGAGGCCACCCCTGTCTGGTGAAGCAGGGAAGCAGCTTCCTGTACATTATTCCCCACTCACATTTCACCCTTCCCCTTCAAAGCTTTATGAAAGATGGTGGCAGAAGCCCAGCAGTGCCTGCACTGAATTGGATACACTGATGGCAGGAGCAATCAAAGAACACAGTATGGTTTTATTGCCAGGTACTGTTTCCAGGTGACAATAAAGTCGCAGCCTAATTAAACCACAGCCCTTGTGTCTCTGTATGGCTGGGACAATAGAGACTAGCTCTCTTGTTTCATTCAAACGCTACTGTTATCTGACAGGTGCATTATGTGCATGCCTAAATCAATGAATAGTAAAGGGAAATAGCAAGCTGCCAAGAAAAGGAGATGGAACCATGAGAAATATTTCAATTATTGTATTTTGGACCTTGTAAGTGATTTTGGGACATAATGAACTATGAATGTGCATTGAAAACACTAATACTGCTGGAGTTAAAATTGAAGTGATACTCACTTACAAAGCAAGCTTTTTTTGTTAAATATATAGTGCGAAAGTGAGAAAAAAGTACTGTTGTTGGTAGTTTTAAAAGTTTTATTTGGGCGTGATCTAAGCTTAAATTGATTTGTTAATTATAAAACTTTGTGACTCATTGAATTAATCATGTTCAGAAAAGTAAAGTATGAATTTAATTTACTGTTAGCTGTAGGAGTGCCTTCACTCTGCACATTATTTAGTTTTTGTTACATTTTAAAAGAATAATTTTTATATTTGGTATTTACCTGGAGAGACTATGGAAATGGATGGTATATTCTTAGTGGTGCTGTTTGCATTATAATATTAATGAAGATAACTATTTTAAAACTTCTTAATAGTTCCTGCTTTTCAAAACACTACATCTGTTAATGGCTGCATTTTACTAAAATTTTCCTGTGGATGTCTCAGTAGACTACTCCAAGTCTGCAATGGGTGGTTGTGAAAAGTTTGGCAAGAGTGTACCTTACACACATTACTTCTACATGTCCCATGAATTATTTGTAATATATAAATTAATTTTAGCTGTAATAATGCTGTAAGTTTTTGTTGACGTTCTGTGGTATGTGCTATCGTAGTAAAACTACACAGTGTAGTTTCACATCACGTTTGTAAAAATCATTTAACAGACTGAGTAAATTTGCATGTATAATCTCACAGCTGTTTAAAAGTAATACGGCGTATGAGTAATATGTAACTTACTGGACTAATGCCAAAGCAGTGTACGCTAAGAATTGATTCCCTGCTTTATTTAGTTGCTTTGATAATGACATTTTAACAGTTAGGAGTGTAAATAAATACTTTTCCATTGTGTTTTCTTTTCTTCAACAGGATACTACAAGTATAGAAAAAATGTCAAACTGTTGTGAAAACATGTAAGTGCTGTAAAATTTTTACATTTATTTGCTGAAAAGCTAAAGGAGTAGCTGCTTTTTTTGACTGTGTGAGAGCGAAAAGGAATCAAAGGCACTGTTAAGATTATTCTGCATGGTACTGTGCCTTGTACTTCCTATCTTTAGCAGCAGCTCACTAATCTTTTAATATTGGTTGTACACAAAGCAGCCTCACATTGTTCCGATTCCTTCCAAAGCCAGTGAAACTATATTTTCTTTCAAAAGTACAGATCAAAAGACACTTTCTGCTGTGTCTTGCCATACATTTCATTGATTCTGAGGTTCTCCTCTGCTTCAAAAGTTGCCTTCAGTTGATTGACGACACAGATAGTTTCTGTTCTACAAAGTTAAGCCTCAGCTGCATGCCATAATGAAAGAAAAGCTGTATTTGTGATGCTGGGACACAATTCATCAGAGTCCAGTAATGGATCCCCAGCCAACCTGCATTGTTCTAGCTGACTGAAGTGCACCATGGGCGTGCTGTCTTTCACTAATAATGCTGTCTTCTGTAGATCGAGGCCCCGAAAGCCATGGCAGCAGACCTTCTCAGAAGTTTTTGGCACTCGTTGGAAGATCCTGTGGTTAATTCCTTTCAGGCAAAGGCAACCACTGCGAGTTCCCTACCACTTTGCCAATCACGTCTGAACAGATGGATGGTGGGCACAGATGGGTCCTCCATGCTGGAAGTGCGTTACAGGTTTTATGATAATAGGACTATGACAGTCTTAAAGGAAATTAAAATCCACCCACCAATCATAGGCATCACAATGTGCCCCAGGCTTTATTTTAATAGTGGTCTTGATTCTGTTCTGAGATTAATAAAAATTGTGTGTTTAACTTTAGGCATATTTACTTTCAAATTAAATTTCGAAAGGGATTCCTTTTGTCTTTGAGGTAAATACCAAAACCAAATGACTGGAATGGTTTACTCTATTTGTTTGATACTGTCTCTTTTGATTTTTTTCTTTGGTAGGAAACACTGAAGTTTACATTGATTGTTAGCTTTCCCACTAAGTGTCTTATTCTGCCTTGAATTTTTTTTAGTGTTTTTATCAGTAGGTCTGTCTGGATAATATTCATGCCTTTTTTTCTGCTACATGTGTTTAAAATTCCCTGATACTGCCATTTATTTATGATCTGCAACAGTAATCCTGCAGCACTGCACTATAAAAGGTAACATTTAAAACTGAGGCAGACTTCTTCCTAAACCTTTCTCAGAGAGGTTTTTATAATTACATGTAAATGTATGTGTTTATATAGAGAGATCTTACGTCTTACAGTTATCTTTCTGCATAGATATGATCTTAGTGAAAAATATTGTGTTTTTATGTCAATAAAAGCGATAAAATGTTCCAGGGTAAAATATGCAGATAGAAAGCATGTTTTCCCTATATCCCAAGGATTTCTTTGCAATAATTCAACAAAGAAGTTGTATGGTGCAAATACTAGAATTATTACTTTTTAAAAATACAGATTTAATTAGTTAGCATAATGTACCATAAAGAAAAGTATATTGTCAATAAAGTTACAAATTTTATATTTACCTTTGTTTAGTCATGACTAGCTGGTCTAAGTGTTTGTATATGGGAAATAATATGTGAAAATATTTTAAAATATTTATACATAAATACGGATATTTGCTACTAACATGTATAGTAAAGTATATTAACTGATTTAATAGGGTAATATGTTGATGTATGATAGCTTGTTGTGGGCCCTTTAAGTATGGAAGTAGTTAACCAAAGAAAGCATCCTTAAGATTACATCTGGTAAAATGACAACAATTCCCAAAGTATTGGCTCAGCTTTGCTGTATCTGGAAAAATTATGTAACTTATTATAGCACTCTGTATCTATACAAATATCAGCATGAGATGTTTGTGATTTTTGAAAGTTCCGTGAATTTTTATGAGAAATTCACAGCTCCAGTGTTTCCCGTTATGCTGCTTACCGTGCTTGTCTAGTCTAACAGGACTAGGATCCACCTTAAATGACAACCATGCAACAGGATAATAAAAGCCACAAAATCAGCAAGTACTATACAAGGTTGTGTTTGGAGAGAGTAATTGTGAACAGTTCATTCAAAAAGAGGGTCTAGATTTGTCATGAGTGGTATTCATAATGAATTTTTAGATCAGCTCTTTTAAAGTCTTAACACGGTCTCTGCCAATGTTGGGTGTCCCTTTATTGAATTAACGGATTTTGATGATCCACTGAAAGTTCCAAAAGGTACATCTTAAAAATCACTTGAATTTTAAACTTTTGTAAACTTCTAACATTTGAACCAGCTTTTATTTTTCCTCTCCTTTTAAAAATAGATGCAATATTTTCTTCATTTAAATTTCAAGCCTAATGTTCAACCATTTTTTTCACAGCATTTTCAGATGTGAGTTTAGACTTTCTTTAAGGTGGTATTAGCAGCAATATTTAAACAAAAGAAAGCTGGAGGAAAGCGGATGGAAAGGCTGGAGCAGTGGCTGCAATTAAAAAGAATGTGCATATACGTTATAAAGTAATTGATATATGCTCTCTTTTTTTAAGGAATTCCACTATTATAGTCTCTCTGAAACACATAGGGGAATAACAGCAGTTTTGTTTTATGTGCTAATATTTAAATCTGTTTCATGAGCAAAACATAGTTTTTTTTTTTAAGTTTTTCATGCTAATCAGTTATCATAGTTAGCAGATCATACAGTTCCAAAGCTAATTAAGAAAGAGGATCAAGAATTTAACTATTCTTGATACATTCACTGTGGGGGCATATAATTATTCTTTCTGTTTTCTAATAGCATTGTTTCAGTTAATTTAACCGTTCATGGAGAACCAAATCTGCTCGATGGTAGGAACCTTAGTTATAAACAGTGTATTTAATTTTTATACATGATATCCAGTGAAGTCATGGGACCATTAAATTTTGCCAGCTTCGTGGGGATAAAAATCCACAAGCAGCCCAAATGTCGTATTGTGTGCTCTATTCCGGTATGCGCAAAGAAAAAAGGTACCAAACGTAAGAAGCCAACGCTGACATGGCACAGATGGCGATTAACCACGCGCTGAACGTACTGCAGGCCGTAAATACAGACGCCCACAGTTAATGGCTGCTGTGGGTGGGAGGTCCCCCGTGGGGAGGTGCGCGGATTTGGGAGGGCGGGCGGTGGCGCCTCCTCCCTCCCTCGCTCTGCGCACGCCCTCTGTCGGCGCGCTGGCGTAAGGGCCGCGGGCTCTGCACACGTCGTTGTGACGCGATGGGCGTCGGGAGGAAGGGTTGCGTTGGTTCGGACGTGGGTCCGTGCTAGCGGTGGGGCTTGCTTTTCGGGACTAGAGTACGTCTTGGGTGAGCAGACCCTGCTTTGGGCCTGCCGCAGGTGAAAGTGCAGCCTGCCGGGTTTATCTAGAAAATCTTCAGAACCGTTCAACTTTCAAACAATCAATTATAAATTAAAAACTAAAAATCTGTAAACTATAAGGCACTTAGTTAAATAACCAAAAGAAGAACCTTGAGGCTGAAGTATCAGGTATACATTTAAGTAAGTGATGTACATGAAGATCTTGCCTACTTCTGAAATGAAAATGGTAATTTCACAGATTCACAATTTCTTGAATGTTTTTGTATTGTTGGATTTTTTTGGTAAATATATTTTTTCTCAGTCTCCCATTCATCCTTAACATTAGGAATCAATATGTGATATGATTAAGGCAGCTACTTTATTTTTTATCCCATTTCTGGGTATGTGGAGGAGAGAAAGAATTTGGAGAGGCTTCATTTTTAGGAGGCACTGAGCTTTATGCTTTGAATAACAGGCCTCTAAAAGTGTAAAAGTAATCAAAATACTTTAAAAAATTTTAGCCAATAACCTTATGATGTTATTAGTGTATTAGAGTACTGTTTCCGAAACTGATTCTCAGAGTTGTTTCAGCAGGAAAAGATCAGGTAGACTTTTATGATCTAACTTGAAATCCTTTAAACCTTAAATCCTTGAAATCCTTTGAACCGTTACTTTGAAATCCCACTTCTTTCCCTCCAGCTCTCCTTCATGATTTTTTATTTTAGTAGAAACTGTGTTCTTAAGACTAATTAGTGCTTGTCATTTTTATTCATTTAAAAAAATCTTACAGACAGTATTTATGAATTGTAGCCTAATATAACATCAGAACTACACATGCTTTATTGAGCACAGTGGATATTAGCTATGAACTTAACAATATTTGATTTCCTGAGGGATACAAAGAGAAGTCAAAGCACTAATGAAAAACAACCTGAAAACATTTGAAAAGAAATGGTTTATTTGCAGTATAGGGTAGCTCCTGGTAGGACTGAACAATGCTACCTTGTTATCTTGTCATTGTATCAGAGATTTGAGGGTTTGTTTGAAAAATCTTGATGTCTAAAATAAAAGGTTCTGCATTGAATAATGTTTACCAGCCTATCCTCTGATCTGTTGGTTTGAAGGACAGGTTCCGTCGAACAGCTGGTAGAATAGTTGACATATGCGATCATTTTCAGTCTTGAGGAAGATTCACAAGTAAGAAACTGTCTAAGAACCAAGTGGTAGGATAGATTTTGAACTAGATACCTTCCTCCTTGTTTTGAATCTAAAGGGAGCTAATGTGAAGGGAAGATTCATAAAAGCACAGAGAAAATGGAGATTGGGCCAGAAGAACTGTTTCGATTTGTTACCAAAGTTTACCAAATGAAGTGAGATTGCAAAGAGTGGGAGTTACGCAGTTAAATACATATGCCATCATTACATGATGTATGTCTTTTGATGTTCATCTTGCAGTTGTCCAGTTTTATTCAGTGTTATTCAGTAAATGATACTTCTCAGAAATTATGAATTCATGCTTTGTTTTGTGCTATAGCAGGACATTGTATGCCAGTGTGAGGAATGTAAGTGCCAAAACCAGGATCTCTGCAGTACTGTTTTTTTAAACTTTAAAACTTTAAAGTTTTAAAGTCAACTTTGCACTCAGATGAAACATATAATAATGATTTTTCTGGTAACCTGAAATTGTTAGTTAACATAAACCACTTTTTTTGTAACGCATTATTTACTTTATTTGGCCAGCCTTCCTGCCAGCACTACGTCACTTATAGCAGAATATTTCTGTCACATATTTGAAGATGCTGTCACTTAGATGTATTATTTAACTTGACTATCTCCCCCCTTTGTCTTCACCACGCACTCAATTTTGGTGCAGCTCACAAATAAGAATCCAGTGTAGCTTTGTTGGTACAACCATATCACAAACACAAATACTATTTATTGGCTCTTCTCAATATTCCAACTGGAAATATCATTGCATTCCTTAACAGTGTTTTCTTTATACAGTGGAGTCTTGATCTTTCTGGACAAAAATTGTTGCTTATTCTACATATATTCCCATCAATAATACTGTATTAGCACTTCTAAACTATTCCTAAAATAAAAACTAAGTGTACTTTCTGAAGAATAAGAGTTGCATAAAACAACATGGATCTTAATTAGTACCACTTAGTACTGCTCATTCAACCCTGTACTTCTACAGTTGTGTTATGTGTGGAAGCATAATAAATTCATTTTTTTAGCATTATGTATAAGAAATAGACTTTTATTGATAGTCTTGTAACCGATTGAAAGTTAACTGTCAGAAGACACTGTTCTGGTTTTTGCACTTCAAGAAATTACTAGCTTTTGTTTAGCTGCAAAATCTCATATCTGATGTTAGAAGTCTGTGGACAAAGGTTTAAATCTAATGAAGTGATCTGACTGAGCATTGTAGCTGTCCAGCAGTGCTGATAAAAATAATTTTAGAAAGGTTTGTATATACATAGTACAAGCCCAACGTATACACTTCTCAGGGCCTCTGCCTTCTCAGTCAGACCATTTCCCTCAGAAAGGATTTTTCTTTTCTGCTCTCTATATAAATCGCTGTTTGTCATACCTGATAGCCACTTTGTAGCTCTCTGTTAGCTCTTTACTAGGTTGAATGAGTAGTGAGCACATGGTGTGCTTTTTCAAGTCCTGGTTGGCCTCAACTTATTATCTTTCAACTGCATCAGGCCAGTGGTCATGTAAGAGGTAGAGGCTCATTTTATCACCCTTTGAATTGGCCCTTAGATTTTGTGGTGTGCTAACTAGTGTGAATTCTTGAAGGACCTTTGAAACAAGAGGTCCCAGATCTCTGGAAGCTTACTTTGCACTTTGTTTTAAGCAGATGACTTGCTTAAGTTTGGCTAACTTAGTTTTCCTGCTGAGTAGTTGATTCTTGGCATTAATAACATGATGAATTTTTGTGTTTGAAAAAGAGGGAGTTAGATTTAAAAATAACCTCAGTCAGTGACTCTGAGGTTGAAGCTGCAGGTAGTGTCTCCCATAAAATCAGGATGATAATGACGTCAAATTGAGCTCTTGATCTTTTGTTCAAAGTATTTGCTGTTTGACACTCAGTATTTCAGTAATATGTCTACACAGTAGGAAGGGTCAATATAGAGCACAAATGAGAATGTTTTCAAGAAGCCTTTCCTTGACCTAGGAAGAAATTCTGCTTGTGAGCAATTACTGTTGTGATTTATGTGAGGGATCAGACCTTTCTTGGCTGTACTCAAGTCTCATTTACCCAGACAAAATCAATTCTGTTGTCATGAATTCTCTACCATAGCAAGGTTACTACCTTGAAAGAGTACTGTTCATTCCTCTGCTCACTTTCAGCTTTGATGGCTCTTTTCACACAGCAGCATAGAATAGTCCTACCTGCAATCATGTTCATATTGTCTTGGCCAGAATAGACACTGTGGTAGAGTAGCCTGTGAAGGTGTGGAGATATGGAGTATTGGCTTGATTAAAAAAAAAATAAATATATAACTTTTGATATGCAAATTCTCTGGTTCCATTTGCATTTGGGTTGAGAGCAAGCATTCAGTTGCTTAAGAGACTTGAAATCTGTTACGGATTCTGAACACTGAAATACGCAGAAAGAAGTAGTCACACCTCTTTATGGGTTTTGAACAAGTGGTGCCTTTTTTTGGTGTAATAAAGCACAGATGGAGCTTCATGTAATGTTAAGCATTATTTTGTATATAATTTAAGTTGGTTTTACCTTGTTGTTGCCCAAGTCAGTATCTCCTGACCTAAGCCAGTACATGCAATGTTCTAGTGCTGCCACGGGTACATTTAGCAGCTGGAGATCCATGGCTCTTCTGTCAAAAAATAGCTTTTTAAAATTGGTCCCCTTGTGACACTTGAATTTTCACATACTTGGAATTTTAAGAATAAATCTAATCTCCTATGGATCAGTCTTTATTAACAGACATAACTGTTTTAAAATGTGTGTTCTAAGCTGTTCTTCAGATATTCCTGATAATTTATTTTTACTCATTACTTTATAAACACGTCGCTAAGAAAATACCGAGTGGGAAGTAATGACAGATCACATATTGTCATTCACATTCACGATAATTCAGGATCCACATTCACATTATCACATTGAGGATAAAACAGCTATTGATATTGATATGGCAATTGAGATATAGATACAATCTTTTGCTTTGCAGTCATTAGGAAATTATATCTGTAAAATACAATGCTAGAAATATTTGTCTATACAAATTATTAAAAATCTTTGATTAAATGGATGTACTTATTTGAAAATACACAGGCATTACAAAGGATGATTTCAGTGCTGTTTAAAGTTATTTAAAACAGGTGAAAAGTGACAAATTCCTGCTTGGTATGCTGTTTAGATGAAAATATAGTTACCATTGTTACTACTACACAGTGTGTCAGGAACCTCATTTTCATGTTGACTGTTTTATATATGTGGTTTTTAAGGTTAATAGTTTTAATAGTTAAGAGTGTAGAAAATATACTGGCAGTCGTCTCCTGCATTAGCAAAGATAAATTTAATTGTTTTGCTTACACTAATAAGTTGAATCTAATTCTAAATGAGTCAAAATATCAGAACTTCAAAACTGTCTGAGTGATGGCAAGTGATGCTAGGGATTGCTTTTGCGAAGAATCGGTATTTGCTAACTACAGTGTCTGTACTTATGCAACATACTGCGTGACTGAATACTTCAGAGAGCATTGCTCTTCAAAAGATTTTTGTACTACTTTCTCAGTGGCTGAGCATTTGAACTTCAAGATTCATTGAAGTACTTGTATTTCTGAGCTGCGTTAGGCCTAGGACTTCAGTTCTGCTGAAATTGCTCAGTGGCATCTTGTGTCTTGCCAAACTACGGCGGAGTGATTAAAGTCAGTTGTTGCAACAAGACCCATCTAAGTATCACCTGTATAACTGTAAGAATAATTCAGATTTACAGTAGAACACGTGCTTTTCGAGTTAGAAAATATAAAACCTAAATTGTAATTTATGTGCGTTTCTGGGTGAATAAATATTCATATGCACATTCCCAAGACTGATATACTGTAGATCACAGTGTAGTTTAGAGGCAAAAAATTATCACTCTGTCTCCTTAACAGCTTCAGTCTAAGTGCTAGGTAGGAAAATAATACTGATTTTTGTAAACTAGCGTTCTGAATTTTGTAGTCCACATATGGACATGTGATTGAGTTTTACTGATTTGTTCTTGTTTGATCTTGACTGTTTTCAAACAATGCTGAATAATGTTTATACTGGACTTGTTGAAAATTACGAGGTCTAACATTGGTTGTGCCTGAATGGGTAATGTATGAGATAAATGGCTGAATAATATCAAACCAGGGAAACTTAATCTGGTATTCTTTTAATCAAAACTGAAAGTGCAAAAGTATGTCCAGCCAATGGAGAAACAATGTATTGTCTTTTATTTCTCTTTCTTTATTTTATTTATGTAATATTTCTGTTTTTTCTTTTCAGAATGATTTAAGTTACAGATTATTTTTTCATTCCTATTGAGATTTCTTATGTACTGTATTTTTTAGAAGTCTTATTTTTAAATAAAAAAAAATCAAAGTTTCTTTCTCTCCTCTGGATTTCATTTACATTGTTTTAAAGTTGTATAAATACCTTGCTAATATTTTCCAAATCTCTTTTTAGATTTTCATAATTCTTTTATAAACTACTCTAATTACTCAATATTTTTTATTGTGACAAGATTAAGCTATAATCCCAAATGATCATTTTGGAAAACTGAACTGTGAAAAATCACTGAATAGTTAGTGAGGTACTTATTGTCCGAGCTTTGTTGTTTGTTTTTAAGAGAACAACTGAGTGTTGGTGAAGCATTGAAAACTTTCTCTGTTAGGAGTATCTATTGATATAACAACACCAGTTACAGTATTGGTTAAATCTCTTGCCTAAATAATTAAATTATGTGTATGCAGCTATACTGATGCATTAATACCCCTCCCCCCTTTTTTTTCTTTCTGTACTTTTTATGTGAGTTAAAAACAATCAAATCTCTAAACGGTGCTGATCAGGGGGTACAAGCACAGGAGGCCCAGGCATCATCTGGCCTATTTATGCCAAGGCAGCGTTCACAGTTCTCCATAACCCCTACCAGAGAAGGAGCCTCTGATGTAGGTATAAACTAAAAGTTATATAAATAGCCAATTTTTTTTAAATTGCAAAAATAGAGTTGTTGGGTTTTTTTTTTAAATCCTTGGCTTGCATGTTTTTATGTATTAGATCATTCATAACCATTTTTGGAACACTTTTTGGGAGAGTTAGATGAATCTGAATCAGCAACTGTTCTGTTTTGTGTACATGTGAATTTATGTCAGATTTCGATGCAGAGAGGTTTCACACATTTTGGTCTTTTTCAAATAATGCACTGGATTTAGACATGTAAAAAGAAGTGCGGAAGTATTAGTGGCCACAGAAAAATGTAGCAGAAAGGAATAAAATCAAATCTGCTGGGTATGGTGTGAGCAGCAGTCTCAGCTGTAGAAGAAGTTAAAGGAAGATTTTAGACACCTGGGAAGATCCACTGCAAGAATAGTGAGCCAAAGAAAAAAGCCAGTGGTTACGCCTGCAAGGAAATGATTAAAATAGCTGAATTATGGCACTTCATGAATAAGGGAGCACAAACTACATGATGATGGTTTGTGGCACAGGACTTGCGTCTTTTGTTTCAACCCAAGAACTGGATTCTGGTAATAACAGTAATAAAAATCACTTCCATACTGATCCTTCCACAACAGCATAAAACTGACCTGTAAAATTCTGTGTTCTCTGTGTATTCCAGAAAAAGCTGTTCCTGCCTGCTGCCAACAATTTCAGTTTCTCTTGTCTGAAATTTCAGTGGGCCTCTTCTCCCCACATAATAATTTCAAATCTGGTTGATCTCTGCTATGAAATTTATTTAGTTTAGTATTTACAAATTAGATACAACTGACTTATGTGACTGTGTGCCTTCTTTTTGATGTGTGGAAACAGAGATCTATTCCCACTTGCCCATAAAAATAATTTTAATGTGTACACTGCAATATTTTTAATGCCTAAATCTCCTGGAAGTATTTCTTGATGTGTTTTGTCCTTTTATAAACTGAATGAAACAAAGTATTCAACAGTACTTTGAGTCTATAAATTCATTTTAAGAGGCTGCCAGGTAGTACAGATGAACAAATGCATGCGAACACTGCTGTAGGCTGACCAATTACCCATATGAGCCGCAATTATATTAGTGTGTGAGGGCAATTGGAGGGAAAATTGGACCCTGTGGACATCCAGCTGAGTAAACAAGCTTGAGGAAGGATGGAGGATGTGTTAGTCTGAATAAAATACAGCTAAGCTAATTTGAAAAAGAACAGGCCAGAATTTGTATCAGTCACAGCACATTCTTTGTCTGTCGTCTAGTTTCACAGTATTTTTTTTCATTAGACTTCCTCTCTCAAAAACATTCCCTTTGCTGAAGGATTAGTTTAAGATCAGACACATGCAGCAATAGGCTTTGTAAGCAGTAAGCCAAAAAGCTATATTTCAGTCTCACAGAACTGAACATAAAATGAACTGGACAGGTGCTGCTGAGGAATAACAACTCTTTCAAGCCTAAGTAATAGTTTATCCCCAAATATAACATGATCTTGCTGTTTAGGATATGCTTCACAACCTTGCTTTTTTCTTCCATGAAGCTAGGACTTCCCTGTAGCTGTGGCCAAAACCCATGCTTCCACAGTCTATTGGCTGCCATTTGGGTGATAGGCTCCTCTATTTTTCCAAGTGGTGTAAGTGCAGACAATGCAGTAATTTGAGTCCTACAAAGGTGAAATTTGATAATTTGTTTTGATAGCTAAGGGATGCTAACCTACTGGGTTAGGCCTCAAGTCTGGGACTCAGAAGATCTGCCTTCAGTTCTCTGCACAACCTCTGGTTTTCTTGGGTGGAGCTGCAATGCCGAAGGTGATAGCTGCAATCCCCTGTTCAAGTGCTGCTGTGTTTGCTGCCGCATCCTGTGACACAGAAGTCAAGGCTGTAATCCCATACTGGATTTCCAGAGCTCCCAGGACAACCAGAGCAATGTGTCCCCACTGCCCTGGGCTGCCTCTGCCTGAGGAGCTGCATGCTTGCTTCCCTCCTGCAGAACACTGGGGATCCTTCCCTGAAGTCTGCGAATCATGCAGCACAAACAGAGCTGGGGTTGCGTGGGCAGGATTTGCCAACTATAGCAGCAGCCATCGCTACATTATGGCTGTAGCAAGTGATTGTGCTTATCTTTGAGCAGAGAATTGCAGTTAAAGCAGTTCCCAGGAGTATTCGGTGCTCCTGCCAGCTCTGAGTAATTCCAGCACATCTTGGGTGCTCGTGATTGCTGTTCACAAAGTCCTGACTCCCACGGTGGCTTCACTGGAGGTCGAAACTCCAGTATTCACTTCTGTAACATACTTTTCTAGGGACCAGGTAGCAGGTTTTTATTGTATCCAGTCTCCATTTCTTTTTGCTGCTATGGCTGATGCAGAGTAGGACTAAAAGTGCTTTCTGCCTCAGAGTTATGCTAACGCGAGCATTGTTAAAGGTGATAAAAGATTTGGTGCTGTCGCATTTTATTTCCACAAAATATTCTGACGAGATGCAAAGTTTTTTAAATTATGCTGAAAATCACAAGTGTTGAAGATAACTTTGTCTGTCGTGTAAGGTTGCAAACTTGATACTTGCTATTGTTTGCAATATTGTGCTAAATACAAAAGAAATTTAAGGTTTGCAATGGTGTCATTACAGTTGGAGGAGAAATACGTAGCTGTGTAATAAAGACCTTCCAGCTTTACAGTGAATGAAACAACATGATGAAAAAAGAGAAAAAAGAAAAAGAGATTTATTGTCCCGTATGTTTATGTCTTATGAGACTTTGTCATGTAATAATGCTTCTGCAGTGAGGCTAGAGAAGGAGAAGCAGAGAATTCAAAAAGTTGATCTGTTTAATTTTGTTTCTTTTTCTAACATTATTTCCAGTTAAGACAGGTCACCAAATGTCTGCTAGTGATAAAATAATTTTACCTTCTATCCTTGAACTGCCAAAAGTAAGTTAGAAACATCAGAAAATAATTTTTCTCCTTTTCCCACTTCATTAAAAAAATAATAATTTGTCTTGTGAAGAGGAAGTGGTTGTGAGTATATTTTAACAAGACAATGAGTAATACACATCTCAGAAAATTCTACACTGTAGCTCTCTGGCAGCAGTGTCTGATTTAAATGAACAAGGGAGAACCAATCAAAAAAAAGTACACCATGGTGACACTCAGGGACTTTTAGTAAAGTACAAATATCATACTTTTTGCCTTGAGTTAAATATTAAATGCAAGTAATATCTGCAAGTCCTATTGCACATATGTTACCTTTCTACATACTGCAGATAAGTAAGTTCAACTCACTATGCTGATGTTGATCACATCTCTAAATCAGACTGTTTTGCTACAAAATTCAGGGTTGAGGATTCTGACTAGGGAGTCTAACACTCATTTTGGCTGGGCTTCCTAAAGACCAAAATTTCTCCAGGCTTTGAGTTGGTACTCAATAATCTGATGGATGTGTAAGTATCTTGGAGAATAATTCTCCACAATATCTGTGAAAATAAGTAGCCAGGTGTACAATTTTAGACGTATCATAACTGAAGGACAGATAGCAACTCGAGTGTACCTTACTTACCTCTGGTAAGGTACAAGGGAAGCCACATGTGAGAGATTTCATCAACTAAGCTAGTCCCAGAAATATTTCTGTCTTGTGGCTTTTTGCTTTTTTAAAAAAATATTTTTTACCTAATTTGAAGCCATACAATTTATGCCATCTGTACAGAAGCATAAAATTGAAAAATTATATTCTAGGAAGATGGAATCCCATTTTTTTAAGTCACTTTAGAAATGCTGTTGATAAACAAAAATAACCCTCTTCCAAAGAAAAAGATCTCCTGTATTTTTGGAATGGCTTTAGCTTCTCAGATGCACTTCTTGAGATATGATTATAGAAAGGGAAATGTTGGTGAAGGCGGTACTTTTTTTTTTTTTTGATTCCTGAAAGTTTATTTTAATGTACAAATAACAGCTGTCAGCCTTCCAGCTTCCTGTACTTCTGTCAGTCTCCATTATTCATGTCTTATTTTTGTTTTAGAATTGACAAATGCCAGAATAACTGCACAAATATCTTTAATTAATCTTTTTATATTTTGCTGTGTTCAAAACTTTTGAAGCCTAGAAAGAGTAATTTTCAAATACTGTAATTGCAGAAAATATTTTGAGTAAGTTTTCCCAATTTATCGCTTCATACATGTCATTATTGTTCTCAGTAAAACTAGAAATTATTGGAGTGATTTAAAAAAGAATGTTCTAATACTTGACATACTTGATGTCTGTTCTGATTGCTAAGTAAAAAGGGGAGAGGACTGTTAGGGGAGATAAATCTTTGAAGAGAAAAGCAGAGCTTTTATCTAAAGCAAGCACGTTGTGCTCCTGCAAAGAGAGGAACAGTGGAAGCCTTGTACACGTAGCCTTACTGGCAACTCTCATGCTAACTGTAGGTAAAGAGGCAGGGGGAGTCTTTGTGTAAGAGAAAATAAAGAACAATTTGTGTGGGCAGTGAATGGGAAGCTTGCTGGTGGGTTTGGCAGGGTCTGGCTGGCAGGTACACACAACCCACCAGCAGAAAGGTAAACTGTCAGGAAGGAGGGACCTTCCAGCAGGTAAGGTGTGTGCTCAAGTGCACCAGCCTGAGACACTGAGGAGTAAACACCATCACTTCAAAGCACTCATCAGCACTTTTTTCCAGCAGTTGCATGTGTAGGAGCATTTAAAGAGGGGAGGAGGGAGCTATCTTGTGTTAATAATTATGTTGGATTTCATATTTTTAGCTTATATACACCAAAAAACTATTCAAGTAGCCTGTAAGTGTGCTTGCACACTTTTGCACACACAGCGTAGAGTGTTGTGATATCAGAAGACAAAAAGTTTGATTAATGTAGTGTGATAGGATTTGTTGCTGAGAAGTAGTCTTTCTCCAAATACTTCATTTATCCTCCTTTACTGAAAGTAATGTATCATCTTCTCCCTCCCACGCTAGTTCGTTGCATCATAGATTTGCAAGGAGTTGCTGTTCTTTGGAGATATGGGGAGAGAAGATAAAATGTGGAAATCAATTGTAGTACAGACAACTGGTTTTCTGAGATAACTGTAAAATTTCTACTTTCTCTCTTTTTGTTTTTCCTTTCAAGAACTCTGGTGGACCAATAACCTAGAGTGCATCTGTTCAGACATCAAAGCTGCATTTGCACTGTCTTGCAGAACTTCTTTCTGGAAATAACTTTTTATAGTCTTTGGTCACCTGTCAGAACAGATGCATAAATACGTTGTAAATTCAAGATCTTAACCAGGCTTATGAAAAATAGACAATATAATTTCATTCAGTTCCTCTGCAGTTTCCTAGGAGAGTATTCTTGAAGGTGTCAAGAAACTGGAAATCCATCACTTACCTTGGGAGCCTGATCCTTCAGTTAGTTTATCACTTCTTTCCATTCCCAGTTTTTCACTGTTCTCTTTTCCAACCTGAAATTTTAAGCTTTACCTTTGAATGTGTTGGACTTGGGCTGTTTTTTCTAACTAACTGGAAGAATCCTTGAGCACTCAGCGTTTTCTTTACCTAAACTTACTTGTAAAATTAAACGAAGTTGCCTTTCAGCCATATATTTATTTGGTAAACTAAGTGAACGTGCACTTACAGTCCTGCTGAAGGGCATTACTGAATAAGCAGTTTTATTGCTGTGTGATGGCATTTGAAAGAAAGTTACAAATACAGACATGATATTTCATTAAGAGCTCTATTGTGGTCAGTGCCACCCACAGAAGTAAAATCCTCTTCCTGCTGAAGCTTGATGGGCTGATTATTCACTCAATGATCATATTAGTCTTTTTTTGCTGCAACATCATTCTGGGATTTTGCCCACTACATTTCTAAATTCAAGGTATGGTTCCCCAGATTTAGCTGCATTCTTTGTTCCCTGTGTAACTTTGCATTGAGCTCTAACAAGGCAAATTATTTTGAATTAGGTTCAGCTTATTAACCGTATCGGCTGTTCCTTTATCACTGTGCGCTGCAAATTTTACCAGCAAATTATTTTTTTTAGAATGCATTGGTTCATGTGTTTGATTATATGAATCCTAATATTGCTTCTTGTGAGGTGACATTAGTGCTGTCTCCATTCAGTTATGATTCCTACAGACAGCTACTTTTGCGATATGTTAGCCTGGCTTTGAACTAATACTGATGCTGAGAAACTATTAGGTGAAGGCAGTGCAGAGTATCTCCCAAAATATAATCAGATTAGAACTGTGCAATAATCTTTGTTATAAATCTTTTATTCTCATCTGAGAATGAAATTAGGTCTGTAAATATTTGTATTTATGTTCCTGTTTAGATTAGAACAAGTACTATAGAGAATCCTTTCATTTGTGATTAATTGAATCCCCTTTTCCTCTTATTTTTCTTGCTGCTCATCAGGCAACTTTTTACAGACTTTTGCTTGAAAATTATTTAGCATGGCAGCATTCAAACTGTGGTTAGGTATTAGCATTTGATTTAGTCACTGATAAACCCTCTGCTCTTTGTCCCAGTGGTCAGCCCTTGGGGTCAGTCCCAAGGGACTGCAGATTTTACAGGCCCAGCACCAGATTGCCTAGAAGCAGGGAAAAGTGAAGAGTGACACAGGTACTTTTTGCTGTTATAGGGGCCTTAGAGCGGCCAAGGCAACAGTGTGGGGCCAGCAAGTTCAATGCAGCATTTATGGGATACCACTTCACTTCTGGATCAGCAGCTGAAGTCAGGCAGGGTAGTGAGAGCACCTAAAATGACACAAGTTAGAGATACTGGTGTCACTCCTCTACACTCCCATTCCTCCTCGGGCTGAGACTGACACCTGCGTTGCCTGTGTGGTCCCAGCTGGTCTCAGAAATGGACGCAAACTCTGTCATCAAGGTCCCTGGCAGACAATGTGCAGTACTTCCATTCAGCACTTTTTATTGTTAATCTTACTATTTGAGTTACTGCATGCTGAATGCTTTTCAAATACTGTCCCTTCCCTTACATTATATTATCCAGGTCACAGAAGCGTGGATAATCCACTTCAGAAGAAATGGCCATATCCCACATGTCAGATAAGGAATCTGGGCTGTCTTCACATCCAGGAGTGCATAGGTGACTAAAATTTCAAGTATATGTATTTTTCAGCTCATGCTGATAAACTTTTTGGATACACCAATGATGCACATTTGGACCAAGGAGAAAAAATCATATAAGAAACTGTATTTAGTTTTCTGCCTTTGAATTTGGATTAAAATAAAGAAAAAAACAACAGATGAGCATGCCTTAGATGACCAGGTTGAGATATAAATTTATTTTGTTTTCAAATATTGGAGTTTTATGTATATACCTTTAATATAGAAACTGCTTGTAGGGAAACTGAAAATACCTTTTGCATCCAAGCTGGCTACTCTAAACAGTTGCATATTCAGGGCATACTTCTATAAAAAAACAGACATGCAGCATCTGTATGAGTGGGGAAGAATTCTGGTTATTCATCACTAACAGCCAGGACTGGAAATTTTAACCATATGTGTCTTCACTCACCAGTAGTACAACATCTTCAGCAAACAGAGAGGGTAAGAATTCTTCTGGGCAAGCCATTAAGGGTCAGCTCTTCAGCTTTACTTCAAGGTATTAAATCCTGTCACTGAAAAATCAGGTTGTGTTTTCCCTGTCCCCCTACCTTAATACTCCCAGAACACAACAGCCAAGAATTTGTTTTCTTAGACTAGTCAAAGGATCTCGCGCCCTGATGACTTTGAAAAAATAGTCTTACAGGGGCAAATACAACAGATGCTATCTTCATATCCTTGGGTAGGGAGAAGCCACTGCAACATGTATGGACTGGGAAAGGAGATGCAAAGCATTTTCCACCAGTCCAAGTGTTCTTTGTTTTGCATCTTGAAGAATCAGGAACCTCATTTGAGGGATAAAGCATGGGTTTTTAACCCAGTGTTGTTCTCAGGTAGAGAAAGTTACAACACTGTCAGCCACAGAACACCAGGCAGGGAGAGGGTTGTGGAGGAGTCTATGAGTGGCAGCGTGGCTCTGTGACCCGTCTTCCTTCTTGCTCGAGAGATCTAGGACCATCCTCTGTACCTCAGAGCTGCATCTCCTTGTAGCTGGGAAAGGGCCTCGTAAAGTCAGGGAGATAAAATTTGTCACTGCCACAGTAATGACAGAGGAAGCAGTTGAGCTGTGAAGCATGGTGGAGCTGGCTCCCATGCTGATAATGGCAAGGGAGAAAGCAGCTCTGGAAGTAGCACAGGTGGGAATTGTTTTCCCTGTAGGAGGCTTGGGCACTGGTCTGCTTCCCCAGGTGAGATATCTGGGCACGAGTTTCTCTTTTCTCTGACAAACTCTCTAAACTCCTCTCAGACCAAAGGACTCTTATGTTTTGTCACTTGAAACAAATGCTTGATGTCAGATGAAACTCAAGCACTCCACATTTCTGTCATCTTCCAATTAGGCAGCAGATTATTAGCTTGGCAGACATCAAAAGACAAGCAAGAGTTGATAACTGAAGAATTGTAAAAGCTCTTCTAAAAGAGCTGCTTTTCTGAAAGATTCACATAAAATCTAAACTATGAAATCCTAACACATTTTTGCTGATGTTCTACTGAGCACTGAGATGGAGAAGTCCTACATGGTCAATTCAACAACCTCTATAGCTTCTTAGAAATAGATAAAGGAGAAGGAATGTGACCATGTGAGCATCACACACCTTTTCAATGAGAACTTAGAACTAATTTGACATCTCAGCAGCACAGTGTGTCTCTGAGTATCTGCTGCATAAACACAGATTTACTTGCAGCTCTCTGGGATAAAGATATGTCTGAACCTCAGTAAGTGAATATGAGGAAATGCATACACTGAATTAAATAAAGAATTTTTCAGGACCTGATTTATGACTGTTCAATGAAATCAGAATGCTATTGAACATCTAATTTTGTGCTGATTAGCTCTAGATGGAAAGTATAAACAATAGCCTTTTTCATTTGAAAATGACAGCTTAAACTGGGCTTTTTTTTTACAAGAAAATGTTTGGTTTTGAAGAGTTTTTCAACACAATATTTTTCACATTTTTGAAGCAATGCCATTTCACTCCATTTTCTCACTCAAAGTGACTTTCTGCTCAGTATTTTTTGAAATCTCAAGTTAGGCACACAGCTCTGCTATTGGCAAAGCAGTTCTGAAATGACATTTTTGCAGCTTACAGACTTCAAGTTGCCAAAATCAATTATTATCAATAGCATTGCAACCATGGTTGTGTTATTTCAGTAAGCCTTTATCTTCACTATCACTAATACTTCCTGTCTGTTTATTAGTTTGTCTCTGGTGCTATTGCACAGGGCATGAAAGTTAATACTTAGTGCCACAGGATAGATTTGTCATGTTAACAGCAGGCCACAATGAAATATATTAGAACTACTTATATGTAAAACTATTTATAGGTAAAAACAGTGATCTTTTTGTCACTAAGTTAATCTTCATTGTCAAGTACTAGCATTTTTGGTGAAAAAAATTCATATTCACTCAGTTGTTTGTAAAGAAGAAAACTGTTGAAAATAGTGCATGAGTATCCACTAACCTTTGAAATGATCCATTAATTTATGAAAGGAGTAACATTTTATCTCTAATCAGCCAAATGTAAAGGGAGATAGTATAACACTGTTCAAGTAAGAAATTTATTTGTATGAGGAAATCAGTTTATATTTAAAATGAAGAATAACCATAAAGGTGGTGAGATGTCCAAAACTGGCAGGGCTAGATTAGGATCACAGTCCACTACTGCAGGTCGGGAAGCAAGTAGTAAGTATTTAATGTGTTGTAACAGGATTGCTTGAAATTACCTGCTTAAACACTAAGAATTGACAAAGAAAGATTTCAAAATGTGAAGTGTTGTCCGTCTCGTTTTGATTTTGGTGTTTGAAACAAGAATTCTGACTATACGTTTCAGCTGGGGGCAAGTATATTGCCAAAAACTTTCAATATCAGTGATGTTGGCTCTTGTACTGTTCTCTGTAGTATGTAAGAAAGAAGAAAGTGCATGATTACAGAAAAAGTTTTGACAAGTCCTTCCCAAAACATGGCAGGAAGGTGTGCAGGCTAGCCCTGTATTCATAGCAAATGTAAAATATGGACAGGCGTTTGGAAACATGAGAGGCTGAAGACACGATTTGGTTTAACTTTCCTGAATGAGGTGTAAAGACCTGTTCCGCCAAGGCGTGACTCTGAATTCTTTCCAGTGTCAAAATGCTTCTGGTTCACAGTGGTAATGAGAGATGCAAGCAGTGCTATTGTTAGTGAGCCTGCGTGTGAAGATTAATCTCTTTATCCTTTCTGCTACCATCAGTTCAGATGCTTTTGTTCTGTTAAGCACAACTCCTTGGAGCTTTCATGTGGAATTGCTGAGTTATGAATGGGTGCATCATGCTGGGACACACAGTCCACTCTTTCCAAGCCTTCCTGCAAATTCCCTAGAGAGCTGACTTTTCAAAAATCAGACATTTCAAGTCTGATAAAACTACAGATACATAAAAGAAGAGCATGTAGCATTGATGGAATTGTTGAACTTCAGCCACAGTCATGTCCAATTGATCAGATTTCCCCAATGTGTGCCTTTTTCAAAACAGCAAGATTATTCTTTGTCTGAATGTACTAAGCAAGGCAAATTGATATCTGTAGACTTCAGAGAGTCTTCCCATTAAACCATAGCTGCTGTTTTCTGAAAAATGAACTCAAAGACAATTGAAAAGCCAGAGGTTAGTGTTACATCTAAGACGTGTCACTCTCTAGATATCCCATTTTAAATGCTTAGAAAAAGAATTAGAAAAAATTATCTGTCGCAATTGAAATTAGTGTGCATGCATGGATGTGTGTGAACACTTTCACAGTTTTGGAGAAGTCTGAGCAAAACCACTACTCTTCCAAGTATATCTTGACTTAGGCTGAAAGACAGATGATCCAGAGTGGTATTTAGTCAAAACGCTTATCTCAAGAATTGCGTCACTTTTGTTTGAGAAAGTCAACAATGGCAAATTTTCTCATAGTAATTGTGGCTGAATCTGTGTAAAGGAAGAAACAATTGGTTTTTTAGCATATTGTTTCAGTTCATCAAATTTTAGGAGAAAAATTATGAGTGTGAGTGGAAGAGAAATTTGCTTTCTCATAAAAGATACATAGTAAACAATGTTAATGTATGGCTTAAAAGGGAGTGAAGGGGAAGGTAGTATGACTGCATCTAGGAGAATACTGATGAGGCTTTTCTGTTACTCCACATGGGCACTTGCCAGTGTTAGGTCTAGTAAAGGTTTTGGCAACCATATCTTAAATGGACTTTCAGTTATAATCTAAAAGTTTTTGAATGTGAAGGTTTATATTGTCTTACAGTGGTAGTTGAGTAGAAAACCAGTGCTATGTAATCTGAGCTCTATTTATTTATCAATAAAATAGATGGCAAAAAAGCACTGGAAAATTAGTTTGTGAGGAGGACAGAAACTACAAGCGTACTAGTTTAGTAGATTTTGCAGGATATGCTATCTCTATACATATATTTTGTGTAGTTATTTCACAAAGGCCAATGGGCATTTGAAGGTAAGAATCTGTATCATTAACTAAATAGCTTGTTTTGATTATTATCACCCAGAGGGGCTGCCTAGGTGGTTGAAATTATTCAACCAATTTGTCTAATATGTCCTTAGAATTAAAAATTGTGTAGATGAATTGAGCTACATTATTATATGAAGGCCTTTCAGAAAAAAGCTCTAAGAAATAGTCTCTACTGAGACCTCAGAGCCATTTTCAGACAGATAATGACTTCCCCAGGTGGGAACTGACTTAAATTTTACATTTCTTTCCATTTACACATATCTTGCTATTCTCTGTCATAGCTTGCTGTTCTGTGCTCCATTGGGGTATGGAAGGATGATGAACTGAAAGAAATGAGGCTAGCTTCTCCTAATGCTGGGTTGCTGAGCTCTTTGTGAACTTCTGATTCACTATGTTTGCTGTTTCTTGCAGGTTTTGGGTATCTAATGTGGCAGCAGATGATTTTTCAGTTTGTTGGATTACTTCATGCTCTACCCACAGTGTGCTAACCTTTATCTGGTATAACTGGGTAAGAAAAAGTCACAGAAATGCATGAATAGGAAAAAAAACCCAAGCAGACCAAAACTTGTATCAAATCACAATAATATAGTACCAAGCATTGCTAACATTCAGCACATATGGATGGATACCTGAATAGTCGTGAGGATACTGAAAACTAATCAGTCCAGCTAGTGCTTGCGCTGGGAAAGCTCAACCCTCCCCTCTGGTGTGAGACAGATAACTATTTGAGGCCCAATGATCCTGCACTAAATCCTGCACTAAAACTCCAGGCAAAAGACATCTTCATTGATCCTTGCCCACATGGCTTGCCTACCACAGGCTCCAACCTGAGGAATAACGGTCTAAAATCGGCATGTCTGTTAGCACAGTGCCAACCTACCAGCTGCTGACCAGAACTGAGCAGGAAGGAATGTGTTGGCACCCACCCCACTGAAGAGAGGATCATAGTAGGTGCAAACCTTCTAACAACTGAACAGACACTCTGGCACAAAAAGACCTGCTAAGATATCGTAAGCAAAATTCACATACAGAGATTGTTCCTATACCTCCTGCACGGGATTAATAGTGGTGATCTACTGGAGGACCAAAGAGGAATAATCCTTATGCTGAGGAAGGTGTATGCTCAGTTCCTGAATAGCACAACCTCTTTGACCAGCAGCAGCAGTAAAGACTCACAGTGCTGAGAACAACGCTGAGGACTTTTTAAAAGCCTCCCGTGCTTCCTGCCTTCCTGCAGCTAGGAAGTCGTCCGGGTAGTGCATCAGCATCCATCACAGGGTGGTGCTGGGCCTGGCTCAGCATGCTGCTGAGTAAAGTCAGAAGTCTTGCCTAGTGTCTGTAGGGGATTATGGTTGCTATCAACACAAGATAAGGATCCCTTTGGCTGGAAGATGCTGTCAAGAACATTAATGAGTCCAGGGGAGTTAACAGAAAATGGAGCTCCTAGATCTTTCACATACCAGATTTTCTCCCAGCCCTGGCCTATTCTCCCCTTTTTCTCACCTCTCATGTAATATAACTGTGTGAGATCAATTGCAGCCATGCAACAATGCCGAACACCACATACAGCTTAACCCCCACCTCCATAGTTTTCTCCTTACAAGCTAAACAGTCTTTCAGGCTGTGAACTTCAGGACGATGTGAAAGAGCATGAAAATGCTCATCGTGGGGAAATCATTAACCACTACAACCCGAGCAGCCATGCAGAATGAAGATAATCTTAAATCTTAGTCAGAGATAAGCCAGTAGCTGCACTGATATCCCCAGCAACAGTTACATGATGCCCCCCAAATGAAGAAGACTCTACTATCTGTGCCTCGTGTCTAACTAATAACAAGCCCATTTTACGTAATTTCAGCAAAAACATTGGAATGAAATACAGAAACTAAATAAAAATATTCTTGGAAGAAACCAGTTTGAACAGTGTCTTCCCCTTTCTCTGCCTTTTGTTTGCTGAGGAGTTTTGTTTCATCAGGCAAAACTGGGAGACGCCGTATTCCCTGCTCCAGCTGTGCTCTCTCTAGTCCCTGTTGAGCACTCAAACCAAGGCACTCACCGTGTCCAGTCCTT
Organism: Nipponia nippon; assembly: GCF_047370975.1. Classification (NCBI taxonomy): domain Eukaryota; kingdom Metazoa; phylum Chordata; class Aves; order Pelecaniformes; family Threskiornithidae; genus Nipponia; species Nipponia nippon. The sequence goes on from NW_028262402.1 coordinate 41,930,715, forward strand.
CTGCCCTGGGAGTGTCGAGCATTTGCTGTCAGGGCCTGGAGCTGGTGCTCAGCCACATGGGAATATCCCTGTCCTTCAGCTAGTTGCCCGTCATGTTCTTCCCATCCCAATTATGGTCTACCACACCAAGAAGTTACCTGTCAATCCCTAGCTAAGGTCCAATGATTACTAGTCCTGAACCAACCGCCACATCTCCTTACCTAAGAATAAGTAGTCCTCGCACCGAACCAGCTGATAGAAGAAAAGCAGCCTATGCAACATATATGGGGACTATGGATTGAGGTTCAGACCTGCTTGGTGTAGGGGGAGTTGCCCCTGAAGCCCACACACAGAACTGCAAAATCATTAGCAAAAAGATCTTAAGTCAATCAAACTGGAAGCAAAAGGTTGCCACCTCTGATTGTTTACAACCAAAAGGAACACCTGAGTTAAAAGGGAAGAAAAGGCAGCAAAGGTCTTGAAGTTAGCCTCCCCTCATGTCAAATCATCACTTACGCTAAACATAAAAAGATATATTGGGAAGAATTAAAGCTGTGAAAGTGAATGCAAAATGGAACTAGAATGCAATAAGGATGTGTCAAAGCAAGAAGAAAATCTCTCAACCTTTTTTCCCAAGATAATTGATTTCCAAGGCATATGAAATAAAGGAAAAGCATATAGACTTTGCTATAGCATTTAATATGTCCAGTAATAGACTGTGTTATGCTGGAGAAGTCAAGAACTGATTAAAAATTGTAAGATGTGCAAGAAATGGGATAGAGCTAGTTGAGAGAACAGCAGCAGTTGTGCTGACTGGGAACTGATATATACGTGGCATATATGGTTTCTGAATAGGACAAGTGGCATGCTTGCCCCAGAAGCAGGTGCTGGCTTTGAGGGGCAACAGCATCCCCATCACCCCTGCCCACCTCAGGTGCATTTGGTGTGGCTGTGAGGGCACAACGTGACACTGCTGTCTTTGGGGACATTTGTGCAAAAGGGACAGCTGTGCAGCAAAATGGCAAGGAGTTACTGCTGAGGGCTGCATTTGGCTGCCAACCCTTTATTGCTTATGGTGCCCTAAGAAAGGGGAACAATCAGCTTTGCTCTGTTTTTTTGCTTTTGGCCAGATTTGCAGTGAAGTGTGGGGGAAGGGCACTGATTTCCCTACAGCCCTCTGCATTGTACTGTTGTTCATGCCAGCGCACAGTGAGCACCAAGTGGGAGTTTTGATCCTGGTGGATAAGGTTGTTTCAGCAGGCCCTGAACTGGAGATGTGCTGTAAGCAAAGTGCTTGCTCCACATCCAATTACAAAAGTACAGTGTATTTGATGAAGCCTATCAGTATGCCCCTCTCTTCAAAGAGAAGGTGAAAAGAATCCATCCCTTCTTCTAAGGAGATTGTGAACAAAGCAGCATAATGACTTTCATTTATTACTGGGCTTCTTAGCACTGAATGTCAGGGGATACAATTCAGATTTCTATGATTCTTGCATAGCTCATGGGGATGAAATCCAATCCACAAATGAGATGGATGCAGTGTTATCCTGTACTGAACACTAACAGTCACCCTCCTCATGAAACAGGGCACTTAGTGAATAAAGAACACTTGTGTGAGACATGCAATTCTTAAATATCAAACAATTTTTTCTTGAAAATGGCAAGTGTAACTCCACCTCCATCTTGGAATAATGGTTTTAGTTTGGAGAATTTTTTTAGAAATTAAAAAAGGTCACATACTTCATTTAATAAACTTTTTTTTTTTTAAATAAATTTAACAATGCTAGAATTTTAGCATTTTGATTTATTGTGCATTGGTTCCCTTATTGTGCATGAAATATTTAAATGGAAATAATGCAAATGAAGCATTTTCTGGGGCTGGTTTAGAATGTACAATTGAACTTTCCAGTTTTGGGCATGTCTCCACCACTGGTTGTCTCCTGCCCAGGTTGTAAGTTACGACATTACCCAAGTGTATACACAAGCTGCAGCAGTTCTGTGGACATATTGAAATTGTATCATTATTAGTTTTTCAAGTTAAAGCATCATATTTGCCTCTGAGTTTGACTGGTTTGTACTTCTAAAAATAGTAGTTTTCACCTAACTCTTTTGCCATATCTGCTTTGCTAGTCAGCACTCAGCATTTATGACTTCAAAAAGTTACTTCCAAACAACAGTTTAGCATTACTTTCTTTCCTGAATGTCATCAGCCTGGGAACTGGGTCTCCAACCTTTTGGAAGCCAGCTTGTCCACCCCTAGGTGGCACCTGCAACCCTTCGTTTTCTGCCTGTCCCAAAAAGTGCTGTGCTTGGCCTGGAAGACTACCAGGCACTTGGGAGCAAAAGGAGGGATATTGGAAAGACACTACCAGTTAGCCTCCACATCAGCATTCTTTATTGCTTTCAGTGAAGCCACCGCTGCTGCTAGTGGCTTCTCTTAGCCAGGACTGTTTGTGACTTAACTATGGAGGTCTCTACATGCTTGGAGGTACCCTGCCACTTCTTGCGCATCCTAGAGCTCCAGAAGAGAGAAAGTATGACTATCCACAAGAAAGAAAGTGTTGAGGTGGATGTGTCTGGTTATAAAATGCCCGGTAAAGGACTTTTTGTGAGAATGCTGGCTTTCATCACTCTAGCAGTCAGCAAAGATGTTTCTTGGGCAAATGCTGCCATGGTTTGATTATTTTTTTTAAAGCCTTATTTATCTCTTTACTAATGTCAAATGGGAAAAATAGAAAGGCTAAGCAAAGTTAACAGCAATTATCCCCCCACCACCACCACTGCTGCATTATGAAGGAATCATCAAATTCATATTTACCAGGGGACAACTCAGTTGAAAGCAGTGGATTGTCAGGCTTCTGTAGCCATGTACTGCTCCCTTAACAGAAATGAAAAATCCTCGTGCCATAAAGGATCTCTCTGTGCAAGTTTATGTGAATGGGTTCTGTAGGTGCCAATGACTATGGATGGAAAATATTTACCAGAAAACAGCAGGGGAAAGAGGAAAAGTACATGCTGAGGGGCAGCATGTGGAAGTCTCCCAAGAGCTGTTAGGCTCTGGAGACCAGCAGTCCTTTTGGGTTCCCATGAAGGGCTGGGCGGGGCTGTATGTGCACCTGGTGAAACAAGGGAGAACTGCAGGGGATTTCCAAACCTACCTAAAAGCCTCTGGTGCATCAGTGTGATGTTCCACATCTGAATGAACAGCTGGGGGTGGTCTTCCAGCTTCAGCCCAGCAACAATGACTGTGTGCAAGTGTGCACGGGGGGTGTGCAAGTGTGCACGGTGTGTGTGTGTGTGTGTGTGTGTGTGTGTGTGTGTGTGTGAGAACTGAGAGAGGCAGTGCGTGAACGTGATCTGTGATTAGCTGTCTGCTATTAATATCAATGGTTTGGCTCCACTAATGGCTGGCTTAATAGAAAGTTTCCTAGGATATGAGCTGTGATCTGTGTCTGCCCGCATGCCTGTTGACTATCATGGAAAGGGAATGGCCAACACTGGAATGGTCTCTACATACTGTAGATAGCTTCAGAACACTAGGCTGTCTATCCACTAGTGAAAAAAATGCTGCTCTAGACTTACAATAATAAGAGGAGTTTTTCAGAATCATTGGGTTTTTTTTTTTTTCATTCCAAAGACAGTCAAGGACTTTTCTAGTGCCGGATTAAAAAAAAAAAAAAAAAAGATTTCAAGATCATCCCAAAATCTGAACATTGATCTTGTTCTCTGTAATTACTTAAATCTACAATACTAGTTTGTGTCTGTCTTTGCCAGCACTGAGTATCCTCCAGAGCAGCATAGTGTGAGTTCTTTGTTTGAGCCTCTCTGTTGGTAGGTGTTGGGACCTTATGGAAAGAAACTAATTGATTCCTGAGGGCTTATTATGAGTGGTGGTCTTCATTAGCTCCCTCCTGGATATGAAGTGGGAATGTCCGTGTGAGTAGAGTCAAAAGCTGAGCCAGCCTGGAGAAAACAAACCTTACAAAAACCAAAACCCTTTGGGAAAAGTCAGGCTGGCAATTATTTTCTTAATGTGTTAGGAAGACAGGTATCTAGAAATGGATGAACTTGCTTGCATCTTACTTCACTTAATTAATAATGAGATTTTTGTTCTACCAGATTTTATATTTTGGTATCTTCTTTTGTTCCTTTGAAAATGTGGAAAAAGATGCTTAGCCAAAAAACTTGGCGTCAGTCAGAGCAAATTCAATTTCACTTGAAAAATTAACTTGAAAAATCTGACTGAATTGAAAAATTTAAGTTATTCCAGTTAAAAAAAAAACCCACCCTTCTACCAAAATGGAAGTTTGAATAACCTTGAAATACATTGCTATTATGTAACAAGCAATACCACATGGTTTCCTCATAAATTTGTCTTTTCCTGAAAAGAAAAAAAGATTATCTGAAAAATTTTGTCCAATTACGTATTTCTCCCTGTGTTGTGTATGACTGTATCTTCAAGCAGCATGGGAAATGAGATCTCTTCCTACATACTACAGCATTTTAAAAATCCCATCTGCAAAACAGACATGGGTGGGAGAAAGGCAGACCGCCCAGCAGACAGGAGAAGGCATGGGAGCAGCATGTGTATGGGAAGCATACACTGACCAGTACTGCAGGCGTTGTTTTTCTGGGTGTCAGAAATCCCCATTCTGCCCTCAGCTAATGCAAGAAGGCCACAGGCAGCAATAGAAGGGAGGCTCATTGTTAGCTCTGTCTTTCCTGGCTGCATAAAAAGCAAATATCTATGTGGTGTCTGTGCCTACAGGACATGCATAGTCTTCCTGAACCTTCAGGAGCTGTGTCCCTCTGGGATGGAGCAGCTCCATTGGTCACAGGGGACTTGGTAGAAGAGGGTGCTGCAAGACTGAATCTGCTGTGGGCTAGGCATCTAAGAGCAGCCTGGGATCTCTCAGCTAGCTATAGCATGATAAAACTTTTATCCTCTTTTAAGCACAGTGAACTGACTCATGATTACCTAAAGTGTGGGCTCGCACTCCCAGCTCTCACAGTACTGCTAGGGATTTGTGAATTGCCCCAGTAAGGCAGATTAGTGGCTGAAGCAGTTGGTCTCTTCACCTGTGATCAGACTTCAGTGGGTGAGAAACTGCAGAAAATCCACCTCTTTGCATTAGTCCCAGGTTTCCTTGCACTGGGAAGTATGTTTGTTAGCTGGAGTTAGGGGTTCTGTGTGAAAGGGAGCGGTAGCATCCTTCTTGTTAGAGGTTTATCTCACCTGTTAGTGAAGGCCATGGGAGAGATTCAGGCTGGGACCATTTAGGACATCTGACTGTGCACTGCTTACCGACAACTGGATAAAACTCTGCTGCTGGTGCTCTCCGTACCTTATAATGTTTATCACAAAGCCAGGCTGCTTGACCGGGATATAGGGACTGAGCCAGAGTGAGTTGACATCTCCTGTGCACCATCCCACAGCACCTGGCCATAGGCAGAGCTTCCAGTAATCCCAGATTTTCTCAGGTTCCTATTTATCATTGTGACCTAACTGAAATGAAAAGGAAGGAAACATCCTCATCAGTTGTACAGAACTTTTCTAGAAGAAAGGATTATATAAATTTAGAGGACTGGGATGTCCAGAGTCTCCATTAATTCTGTGTCTGGCTTTGATGCTCGCCTCATCACTCTATTTAAAATAACAAAATGAGGCAGCAAGATGACCTCAATAGCACACATGGAGAAGGGAAAACAATTTTAATCTTTTGATGCACCCAATGTTGCTACAGAGCTGTTGCCAGAGCTCTGGAATTGCTCAGAGGGTCATTTCTTTAGGTGCTGCCACTGTTTTAGGACCTAGTTAAATGGACCATGGATGCCAGCTCTGACTGTTAGCTGAAGGCAGTAGGTCCATGCCAGACAAACCTACTGCCCATCCCACAGCAATGGGGTGCATGCATGGGTACCCCCATTCATCCGTGGGAGCATTGCACTGCTGTGGCAGTAGCTACAGTGGGCTCTCAGCTGCGCGAGTGATTAACCCTGGAGGAGATCTCCATGGAAGGGAAAAAGACTGGAGAGAGTGGAAAAAGAGGCAAATGCAAGCGTGGGAAAGAAGAGATGAAGCAATGAGGAGTCCTGGTGGGGGCTGTGCGTGCTGTAGTGTGGTACCTCCATACACTAGTAGTCCTGCATTCTTACTTATGGCTCATGGCAAATAGGTGTAAGGAGTCTATCAGTTGCAAAGACTTTTCAAGCATAAAATACAGAGCAAAACGTGGAAGATCGTAAACTGAAAACATGATCAGTAGAGAGATTCTAAGCGTGTGAAATGCTTGTTTACACTTATTATTTTAATGTAATAATTTTGAAAAGACAGTTTCTGAAATGTGAGGCTTTTTTTGCTAAAGAGGGACTTGTAGCTAAAGCACACATAGAATCTGCAATGCAGCAGTAAAGCTGATGTTGATTGCTTCAGCCAGGACTAGCAAATCCTGTTCTTTCTGTATATCCCCTTTAATGTGAGCCGGGGTTTATTGATTTCCTCTGTGTGCTTATATACATACTTTTCCTTTTCCGCAGCTTAAAATAAAGTCAGAATTATTTGTTCTTCTAAGCCATCCCTTCCTTCAGGGAATCGCAGATTTTCCATTAGGGAAAAACTCTTGCATGGAAAACCTTGCAGGAAGAATGCCTTCTCTCCCTGCTGGTGGTAGGTACAACAGGCAGATGACCCGAAGCTGTGGATCAGGAGGGAGCAGTGATTGAGATAGTTCCCCGCCCCCTCGCCTCCCCCTACCCAGCTAGATCATCCAGAGCAGAGGAGATCATGAGCATCCATGGGAAGGGAGGGGGAAAAAGTCTGTGGCACTGAAATCCTAACCGCACCCCCACCCCGCTCATTGTGCTGAATTACCAGCCTTCCTATTCCTTGTTAAAGGCTGATTGCAAAGAGTTAAACTGTTTCCATATGTCCAGTGCAAGAACAGAGTTTGTAGCCTTTGGCAACCCCTGCTGCATCCAGCTGCAGCTGCTACCTGTGTGTTCCCCAGGGCGCCTGCCTGTGCACGCGTGTGTGTGTGTGCGCGAGTGTGTAGGCGTGCGTGCACACACATGTGCGTTTGTGACATCTGAACCATGCCCCCACCGTGTCAGCGAAACTGGTCTGTCCTTGTTGGGGGAGATACTAATTCAGAGCAGTTTCCTTCCCTTGCTTTCTTGCACTCAGAGCTGACCACGAACCATGTCAAACAATATACAACTGAAAAGAATGCAAATAAACTTAAGTCTGCATAGCCCAGCAATGCAGCTAGCCGCCCACTTGCGAGATACTAAGCTGGTGTACACATGATGCACAAAGAATGCTGGCTGGTTTCACCAATCCCTTCAGACAAAAAGAAAAAAAAAAAAAGGAAAAAAACCTGATCCTTGTCTTTATATCAGTGAGGTTGGAGTTCTTGCTAATAAAGGAGCTTTTCCCATGATGCAGTGTGATAAGGATTGGCCTACATGTAGCCCAGCAAGCCACTGCTGATGTTTTCTTGATTAGGTGTCTTATCTTCCATTGAGCTGCATCTGATGAAGGTTGCTGACAGCGTAATGGCAGGGAAAGCATCGGATAGCTCCATAAAATGGCAGCTATGCTATGACATGTCAGCCAGGACCTGGTGGATGGTAAGTTGGTGTGATAACTTTTTTTTTCCCCTCCCTGGAAGCTTTTTTTTCCTTTCTGAACTCCTCCTTCACTGTTGCAATGCACGTGCTGCGAAGTTCAGAGTGTGCAAAGTTTCCAGCTCAGTGACTCCGCAGAGCTCCTAAACATCACATTCAGCTAGATAGGATTTCTCTGCCGTTATAGTGGCATGGGCCTTCTTTTAAAAACAGCAGCAGGAACAGCATGGGATTTTTCTTCCTCCTTTTTCTTCTTCTTCCTCTCTCTCTCTTCTTCTTTTTTTTATTTTTTTTTTTCAATGAAATGCAAATTTTGCAGTTCTTGCCAAGCTAGTTGGTGTGAGAATGTGGAGGTGGAAGCAGTCACGGGAAAAAAGAAAGCAGCCTTGTCATCATGCTCTTGGCTAATTGTTCTTGAGTTGGTCTTAAAAACAGAGCAATCTGCCTCTTTATTCTGTTTCCTCTGAATAATTATTTAGAAAGTGTATTGTATCATGTTGTGAGCAGCCTCCTAATCAGTATGCGGTTGTCCCCCACGCTTCCCCTTAATTTGGAGTCCTCCTCCCTTCCAATGAATGCAGTAACTGGAGCAACTACTGATTAATATGCCGCTTGTCATAATTAAATTTAGTTAATGAGGATATGCATATTCAGTCCATTTTTTCTTTGTTTGGACAAGCATGACTTTTTTGTTCATATTTATACAGCTGCAAATGAAAGCGGGGAGGTGGAAAAAAAACCCTTACAGAGCTCAGGGAAGGGTGGACCCTGAGAGACAACTTTTTTAATGTTGCTGGGCAAAGGAGCCCAGAACTTTATTTAATCAAAACGGTGGGGCCAGGAGCAAGTGTTTTGGGAACGAAAAGCTTTTCTCCTCAGCAGAGCTACATGAAGTTTTCTCCATATACTGATTTTGTTGCATGTGGACAATGGTCTCTTGTATGCAGGAGCCATGCCATGAAAAGGACCTTCTGCTGGCTAGCATTCCGTTATGAATATTAATTTCAGTCTTGGGTTGCTTTGTCTGGTCGTGTATTTTTACCCTTTTCATTCCTTCATTGATTGCCTTTGCTTGTTTGTCTGGATAATTATTATGCTTACTGCATGGGCTGCTTTTTCACAATTAGTACAGTGCTGAGACAATAGGCACTTTATTCTTGGGCGGTGGGTCTGGGGAGCACCAGTGGATAGCACGTCCCAGTGCCTGGACGAAGGCAGCTTTCTGATTATAACTGCCTTCCTACACTGCTTTGCGAGGACTTCATTATCTTTCCAAAGGTGGATGTTGATACGTGCCTTCAGTGAGGGTATCATACCTGAAGGGAGTATTTAATTTAAATTATGTTTGCTACTTGTGTTTGTTTCTGTACTTTTTGAATACAGGGAAGGAGACTTTTTCTGTCTTTGCTACTTGTTGAACTACTACGATATGAACATTCATGTTACTTTAAAAAGAACAGAGGAGGAAAGTAAATGATAAAAAGCTGTTCTGTGAACCTACTTTTTTGCTGGGAGTTATATTGTATAGTATTATGTTTAAAGTCATGTTTAGATCTTAATCAGACTTTTTTCTTGTGTGTATAATATTGAAAAGAGCTGTTAAAGTGTCTGACAGATGTTTAGACATAGACACTATGAAATGTTTGCATAGCAGATTTGCTTAATATTGCATGTACAAAAGCCTGTTTTTTTTAAGAGGCAGGTCTTAAGTTTAATAAAAGTTTCTCTAAGGATAGCTTTCAGTAAGCTGGTATTGCTTCCAAAGGGAAAACAAAATCAATACTTTCACTACATGCAGTATTTTATCCTAAATGGTAATCTGCAAAATACAGGTAATGTAAATGTTCACTGTGATGAGTGTGTATTTTCATGCACACTTTAGAAAGGGAGTTTAAAAATGCTTGACTGTTAAGTATGGGTGAAAATCAAATTATATTTTAGCTGTGCATTCTATTTTGCATCATATTTCTAATCTATAAAGTTGCAGCTGTAGAATCTAGGGTAAACTCATGTACGAAGTGAATTGTTTTCTCTCAAAGAAGAAGTACCTTATGCTTCAATGGCATAGTGTAAAAAATATTGCCACAGAATTTATTGTATAATTATTTATAGTAAATTCCTATCAGGAATATGAAGTATATGTAAAAATGTAAGACTTATGAGCAAAAAACCAAGAAAGGCAGACTTCTTTATTTTTCTGCTTCTGCTTTTCCTGAATGATTGTAAGCGTTGAATTGCAAATGCCTTGTGGGGAACAGGAAAAGGGGTATTAAGATGGTTACTCATAGTTATAAAAAAGTTCATTAACAAATGCTGTTATGACAGGTAGCATTATAAAACTTGGTGTTTTTTCATTATATATAAGCTATCTATAATTATTTTGCAGCACGGATATTCAACATCAAATTTAGTTTGAATATGCCTAAAATAATGGGTTCTTTTTATTTATTTATTTTTAAAGTCATTACATTGAAACTATTCTCTGGAAAACAGCATTCTGTCTTTCTCTTTAAATTAGGTGGAATGAGTGTTTAGTAAGTAAAGTCTGTGTTATCCAGCTATGGTATTGTAGTACTACTCTATTGTTTTCTATGTTACTGTATATTTCATTCAGATTCTTTTATTTAGCTACAATAATAACAAATTCATTTGATAGGGAAAAACCAACGAAACAAAAATTACACACTGTCTCCATCTGTGTTCTCTTGAATACAGACATATTTACTAGAACACAAGAAGGTGAAAGTTTTGCTGAGAATGCAATAAACAACCAAATGCAAACAAAAGTAAACTTTTAATATATTAAATAACAGGAAACATATGGAGAATTGTTAACTGATTATCTCAGTCTTTTAGATGGTTGTAATGTGACCATCTTAGTTGCGCATCATATTATTTTTGCATTTAACTTTGTGGTGAGGGGAAGAACATATTCAGTGAAGAGACAGAACCTATATATCAAGTACTGTACAGTACAGCTGGCAAATACGCTAGAATTTTTTTATTGAAAAATCTCCATTTATAAAGTGAGGAGGAATGATGATGAGGGTGATTGAGAGGATGATACCCATGGAAACACTCGATATTTTTTACTGTCTCTTCATTAATGGCAAAGGGCTAGTTTGGGATTACAGTCGTATGGTGTTTTGTGATTGACTTTACAGATTTAAAAATTCATCACTTTACAGATTTAAAAATTCAAATCTAAGTTGCTATTTACAAAACTTCATGGCATTGTTATTAGGCTGCTGCATTTTTCTTGTGGGAAAGGTTTCCAAATACTTACATTTCAGGCACCTAGTGAAAGCTATTTTGTTAAATCTGTGCCAAAGTCTGAATGTGTGTTTCTGGTTGTCAGATCATTGGCATGCAAATCTACAGAGTGTAAATATATATTCTAAAAAGTCTCTTCTCGCTAATCTCAAAACCCTATTTTTGTACACATATATAATACATGTGCAGTAGTGACAGAGAACAAAAAATAGTCTGTCTCTTCAAAACTGTTGGAAAAAAGTATTGAAATCACGGGTTTGTGTTAAGAACAATCCAGAGACAACTAGGAAGTTCTGATTTGTTGCAAATACTGCACATTTCCTTTTGCTTAATGGCCTGATCTTATGATCAAAAACATCGTAACAAAATCTTGGAACAAAAAGTTTGTCCATACAAAGTTTGTCACTTTTCTATTCTACTCTATAATTGTGCTTTCAGAAAGAAGTATTTTTAAAAAGAGAGATTTCACATAGTATTAAGGCTGTATTAGTAGAGCATATAATCCCAAATGGAGGTAAAGATAATAACAATTTAGATGCTATATTTCAGCATTAAAAGAATTATTCTGATCCTAAATTTATTAGCAAAGCCAGGTTTTAATGTACTTTTTGGTTTAACACAAATGTTAATCACATTCCAAGGGAGTTGCAGTATGTCAATATTTTGCAGCAGCACATCTGTGCAGTTTTCTAAGTTGGATTAAAATGATATTCATAACACAACAACTCCATCAGTTGTTCAGATGTACAGCTTGTTAATGAATCCTTTGTTCTCAATAATGACTTTTAATTAAATGATTTAGAAACAAATGTCAATATAACTGTGGACATATTGAACATGCTGTGCTTATTCATGGTCCTAGAACACAATATCTTAATTCTATAAATTTCAGGGGGAGGAGTGGGTAAAAGGAAGGGTTAGCTCAAGGTTATATTCGTAAACTGTTGTTCAGTTTTCCTTACTGACACAAAAATGCAAACAGTGTACATAACTTACTACAAGATCTCTTATTAACTATGTAGTGGTTATTCTGAATGATTAGCCAAAAGCTATCTTTTTTAAAGACATGCTGTATATGCTTATGAGACACTATAAGTATTTCATTTTTAGTTTTTGTTCAGAACAGTTGCATTTCAGTCTATAACAAATATCTGGCTCAGGTACTATGTATACTTGCTATGTCTCAGAATGAGGCTGTTTAAAATCAGAAGGATCTGTCTGGAGAACTGTAAAACTGGAATGCTCATTCTTTTCTGATGTTTAATGTTTTTTAGCATGGAACAGGGGAATAATCTTCCTTCATCAAGGAAAAACATAGAAGTAGCAGGGAATTTAAATGCTAAAAGTATACACTAGTGTAGAATGAAGGTGCTGTTGTTCATGTTTAATACTTCTTCGTTGCTGACTTTTAAAAAATGTGTCCTTTTAACCAAGAAAAGATATTTGTGTTTATTCACAAACATATATTTTTCTAATTCCTCTATGTCTTTTCCTTTTCAGTCCCTTGCATGTTAGCTATGTATTTCCAGTTAGATTTGCTACTGTGAGGTGTTTAGCAGTTGCAGCACCTTCTGAGTGAAACAACTTTTTCTACTTGTGCTTCATCCTTGTATCCAGAAAGAGCTCCACACTGGGAGTCTGTCAGTGCCTCCTTTTGTTTGCTCGTTCTGTCAATGTTAACAGTTTTCTTATGAAGAAAGCCATACATTGACAATATCATAAACATATGTTTGTGTGTATGTGTGCATGTGACGTCATGTCTAAATATGTGTGCACTGTCTTAGCTTAAGGCATGATCCAAAGTTCACTGAAATGAGGAGAAAGCGAATATTTAATTCTAAAGCATGCTTCTACAGCACATAAAATGCAGTTGTACTTCATATAATGTGTCTTTAATTTATACAATTGTAGTATTCAAGATGCAATTAACACTGGTGTTTCATGTACCTGTTCAGTAACAGTTTACCTTTGTAACTTATCTGAACATGTGTTATGATTGAGGAAATGCATGTACCAAGCAATCTATGGCATTTTGGTGTAGCTGAATCTTCTGTAGGACCCACAGAAATTTTATGCAACTCATAATAAAGTTGCTTTTTCTGTTCTGAAGTTATCAGTCTGTTCTTTCACTTTCCTGTTTTTTCCAGACACCTGTTTTCTTTGCTGCAAAATTTTTTTTTTTGCTATGCAAAAAAGGTAGTTTTCTAGATGGAATTTATCATAATTGGTCTCTGACGTTATTTGATGGCTGTTGAGTCAAAATTCTGAAGAAATAAAGCTGAGTTTTCTACACTGTAATACTGATAGATTGAAAATGCTATCAAAACTGGAAACATATTTACTCTTTAAGATGTATTTTCAGGCTCCTAGTGTAAGACATTAGATTTACAATCTTGAATAAAACAACTTCAGTAAAGAAATGGAAGACCTAAAATAAAGGCAGATAACTGAAGGTTTCTGCAATTTCTTTTTGCAATTTAAATTAGAAATAGAAGTTACTAATGAAAAAAAAAAGGTGAGAAATTCACTCCATTAGTATTTGCTCGAAATAAGAGATGGCTAGGTATTAGCTACAGTTGACATAGTGTGTCTCAGATTATAGCATCATGACAAAGACAGTTTAAAGAAGTAAAAACTGCATTGAGAACAAATAAAATCAGCTCTTTCAAACCTGGAAACCCAACATGATTAGGAAGTAACTTTTCTCTTCTTTTTCAACTGCTACTAACAACTTCACCACTCTGTGCAGTTATACAGTGATACCATTAACTGTCTTAAAAATTTTACTAGAGCTATTCAAAATTCTAAACAAAAGCACACAATGAAATATTTTAGCAGATCTTGTACCTTGCAATGTCATGTAAACACTTAAGTTCTGTCCTTGCACTAGCATGCATGTGCAATGACAGATCTATTTTGTTAAGCAGAGGTTCAATGTCAAATCTCAGATTGCCACTGTCAAATGTTAATTCCTCAAAGATATTAAATATTGATGGGGTAGATTTTCTGTGTAACATCCTTATAAATGATGACTCACTTCTCAAGGAATCTCAGAGAATATTACCTTCCAATGGAAGTGAAATACATTCTTTGTAAGTCAAGGAAAGACTGTGCACAGAGAGGTTAGACTAGATGTAAATTTTCCCAATGCTCAAGAAAATGTGACATAAGGGGTTTGATTTCTTCCATATAATAAAGACTTTTGATTTCCATATAATAAATCTGATCCAATAAAGTTATGTGGTCTTCCATTTAGGGCAAGCAATTGATAAAAGAAAGCTGTTACCAAAACCTATTGGTCTTGAGAATTGTGGATACAATACAGCAGATATGTTCCCCTTAAAAATGAATAGAGGATCAAACTGAATCCTTTAGTACTGGGCTTTTAAACCAAACCAGTTTAGCATTTGAAATGCTTCATCTTCATATTGTGGCACTGCCAACTTGTCCTTTTAACCAGTCATATTCTGTTTGCTCTGGCAGACTCGTGTTTGTTTTTTCTAACTACCTTTTTAAGGTTCTGAGGAGCTCTGCTTTTGTAACATTTTTAAAATGACCTGTTAGTTAACCACAAAAGGATATTCTACAAGAGCCTTTCACTGGAAATAACTAACTATGCTGATTCCATATATGAAGGCATCACTGTGCTACCTCCAAGTAAAAGTTAACATCGTTTCAGAAACCACTGAGATTTATTGCACCACCCTGGAAGGCTGATGGGGTTTTTATCTGTCAGAACATCTCTGCAGACATGCTGATGTTTCTTAAGCAGAGCTTACTGCCTCAGCTTTCCAGCCACAATATTGTTCCTGCTCCTGTGTTTTCAAATCAAGGATTTCTCCATTGCGTCTTTGAGGATACTCAGGGGGATGGTGGTGGTGTTTGTTTCTTTGTATGATTGTTTGTTTGTCTGTCTGCAGCTCACAATACTGCTATGGTTTCTTATTTCATCAGCCATTGTTTTCACAGAACAGTCTTCTCCCTGGCTTTAACAGCAGTCTAGGGCCCTATCACACTAAGAAAGGACAATACAGTCTACATGAGTCTGCCTAAACATACTGTGAGGTTGTTTGGCCCACCAGTCAAATTTATTTTTGAGTGCATTTTCATGGGGCCAACATTACAAGAAGGTATTAAATGGATCTGACCTGAAGGTTGACATCTATCCACCCAGCACCCGTGGCAGATGCAGCAGCACTGGCTTCCACTTTACACCTGGGCTTGAACTCCAGCTTTACAGGGGTATAGCACAGTCCTAGAGCCCTTGAATTTTCTGTCCTTGGTACTGACAATTTATAAGTTCGAGTGACAGGTGAAGACTCATGAGGCAGAATCTGAACTCAGTTAGCCATTTGCTTCATTTGAATTATTATTAAAACCTTCAGTAGCCATTTCAGTTGATTCCCACCAGCAGCACCATGGCACCAATGTGCTCTTCACATTAGCTCTATTAGTGATGCCTCTGACCCCAATTTCGTGTTGTGACTTATCATATAAATCTGTTCTTTTCAGCCAAACTAGTTATGAACCTGGAAATGATTCCAGAAGGGAAAACATGATGAGTTTCATCTAAGGCTGAGACCACCTTAGACAAGGAGTATTTGTTAGTGAGAGAAGGGAGAAGATGTCCTTTTATTCTTGCTCAGGTAAATTACATTATCGTTAACACTGCTGCCCAAATAACTGGTGCAAAAACTTACATTAGAACAAAGTCAATGTATTAATAGCAATGACACATCAGTTTTGAATTACTAAAAACTCTTACTCAAAATTAATGTAGTACAGTAATCTTCAGACCACTTCATCCAGATGTGTTTTTCCATTGTGCTACTAGAATTATCTTAAGATATCTCAATGAGAAGTGCTGGAGCAGAATATAATTAATTGTTAGTGTTCTTTCACAAATCAATAAGCAAACTGATGTATCATTAACTAACAGAATGTCTATGCTGAGAGGCATATAACCGTTCAGATTTTCAGTACACCTAATTGCCTTATCAATGCCTCTTAACACAGCAGAAATTGTAGGGGTTTTTAAACTCTAAACCATCTTATTTATTCTTGGACTGAATAATTTTTTTTTACACGGTGCATTATACCACTGGTATTTGTGATATGGTATTTGTAAATCTCTATATCTCAAATGATACTGATGTGTAATTAGAAGTTTCCTGGAATCTAATGTGAAGATTGTCCCTTCCTTGACTAATTTTAGTGACTATTTTCATTTTCTGTATATATTGTCAACAAAAAATGTCCATATAGAAGTATCAAATGTGACAAGCATGGAGAGGAAAACACTCATTTGTATTAGCTCTTAGGCTTTTTTCCAAGTAGAAGGCCTGATTTCATCTTGCTCCAATTTAAACTGCTGCATTTAATAAGACCCATTGAAGACAAAACTGCACCTCACCTGTTTCAGGCAAAGGTATCCCAATAAATAATTTTTCTAAAGCATTTTAGAAGTCATTTAGACTTTTCCTTAAACTCTCAAATGAGTTTTATAACATGATAGCCTTAGTAACATTTCTTGTAGACAAACGTAGACATCTACAGATATTTCTAGATTTGTTTCATTTTGTCAGCATATAAAATCAGATTTAGAGTTGTCTTTTTCTGCAGTAGTTTCCAATAAGAAACTTGAAAGGGTACAGAAGAAAATCTGGAATATGCATTGTTTACTATAAGTAGAAAAGATATCTGTCAGTTTTTGGGTTTTTTTTTATTTTTACTTCATATGTTGTTGCTAAAATTAAACAAAACTATTTAAACTGACTATTTGAAGGAAGTGAAAGGGAGATTGTGTTCTGGAGGATATTCAGGCAGGGTTTCTTAATAAATTCCACAACAGTAGCAGTGCCCTTTGGTGCACATTTGTATACATCTGATGCTCAGGATAGGCCAAGAGGGAGTTGTAATATTAGCACACGGTTTGACATAAGGAAAGAAATTGTCCAGAATTATTTTGCTGCTCCTTGGTGTTTTCATTCAAGACACGGATGGTGATTTACCCGCCCTTTACTGTCCTGCACAGATTGATCCACAATTAACTCGTTACTTCTATCTTGTAATCAGGAGGTCTTGATACACAATGATGAATGTATCAGAGCCTTTCTTTTCCTATCAGCGTCCTACATTTTTGCCAACAATAATGAGCTGTCACAGTGTGAGTTCTGGAGACGAGATTAGTGCACGGAAGAATGAGTAAACCTGTACACTAGGAGCATAATTAAATCAAGCAGAACATAATAACAAGCATGTTATAGCAGTTTGACACGAAACAGGGACAAACTTGAACAGGCTGCTAAATTGCGTACGCACACAAAACTGTGCTCGTTGTTACACTTTAAAGATTAGCAGTCTTGATTGTACCATGCTCATTATCGCCTAACTTTGCATAGCTCTGTTTCTGTGCATGCATTGTTAACACAGACTATGTGATGTAAGTGTAAGCTCGATGCTCTGTTTTCCACACATGATGCTTTTTGGCGGCACAGTGTTTATATCAGAGCAGTAGGAATTGCAACAGCGTGATTTTGGAAATTGGTTTGAAGCGTAACGGCAAGCAGGTATGGCTCTGAGGTACGTAATCTGCTTCTGTAGGAGAAGAGGAGAAGCTGGGTGTTTGATACCTCTCTAAAAAACCCACTCAGGTTTCTCCCACATTCCAGGCATCAGTGGAAGAGAGAAATTCGAGGTTAGCAGTGGGCCCCAGAGTGGTGATTGCTTTGTAATGGAAAAAATTCAATTACGTGAAATATTAGACCTGTCTCTCTGCCTTAGCTCTCCTCAATCTATTTAGGGATAGTCAGGAAAAAAAATGGAACTTCTCAACAGATGCCTGGCTGCCTGGGTACAGAGAGGAAAACCATAATTTGTCTGTAATCCCTAATGCAAACAGTTGTTCATTAAGAAACAAAACTAATGTAATCTTGATGATTTGCTTGGATTTCTACTCTATCATGGTGTTTTGTACAGCTGGCAGGCTAATGTAATTTTACTTAGAAACCCAAAGCAATCTGGTACTCAGACAACACCATGTAGATTTAGGTAAATTTGGGGCTCAGATTAGCATAATACTAACTAATCATGAATATCATTTGCATTAATTAGAGTATTGGGGAAAGATTGTTTTTAAATGGAAGAAAATTGAAAGAAAGATTAAGGGCAAGGGCTTACAAACCTAGTTGTGCTTTATGCAAGAATATAACAGATGATTTCTGCTATAATGCCTAATATTTTAATGTGTAAGTATTAATTAGAGTATCAGCGAAAGATTGTTTCTAATTGGAAGAAAACTGAAAGAGAGATTAAGGGCAGAGTTTATGAATCTGCTTTTGCTTGATGCCAGTATGTAGCAGATGATTTCTCCTATAATGCCAAATAGCTTAATCTGTAAAGGATAGGGTGACTAATACACTACACAGCAGAGACACTACAAGGATTTTTTTCCAAATTAGGTTTATTTCATGCTAAAAGAAAACTAGATGTTGTATGAATATGTACGTGATGTTGCTAACAAAATTAAACTAGTTGGGTACAAAAAAATTACCTTTGAAAACATATGCTGTGGTCTAAAATGTGATTGACCCTCAGTGTTTTAGCATTTGGTATAGCTGGTTTCTTAATAATTGCAGTATTTCTGGGTTATCTGAGTGCTTGCTTTAAACTATGTAACAAATATAGTCTAAGGTTCTCTCTATTTTAAAGCTATGATCCAGATATGTAACACCGCTCTTCACTACATTGCTCTGGTCACTCAAGGCTTTGGGAGCAGATTTTACCACTATTTTAAATATCAGATTAGGAAAACATTTACCAGGTATGCCTTAGACTGCAAATATTTTCAAGACTTCCCTGTATGCTAATTATTACTATTTATTACTGCAATACAGTACTGTAGTAAGTATTTCTATAGTATACAATTTCTTCAGTAGCACCAAAGACTTCTTGGTTAGACAGTGCAATTTCAAAATAATGCCTTGTTAGTTACAGAAATTAAAATAAAACTGATTTTACTGTGTGTAGTAGCAGGTATAATTTGGAAAAGTGTAGGGATATTATATAGTGGGGCAATATTTTGTGTATCCTTCACATACATTGCGTGTTCTTACAGGACCGATAATTATGACATCTATTCATTTGGAGACATAATCCAAAATTTAAATCAATCTTGTCTCTGGCTAGACTCCTGAACTTCGGTTTCATTTGTGTCCTTTTATGTCATCAGGCATTGAAAAACTTTTATCAATATACTACCACACTTCTGTCTCCTAGGGGAAAATGTGTTTGCATATATACTGTGTGTGCGAACAGGGAAGAATGAAAAACAGGCAAAAGATGTTGTGTTGTGGAGGTAGGATGGAAGTCATTCTGGTCTTTCTCAAAGCAGCTTGTGAGGCTTTTCAGTGTTTTAGTAGTAGGGGCTGAAAAGACCTTGTGCCTCTGTCAGTGATTTGAACTTCTGCATAGATGTGTTCTGTGAGATAAAAATGTAAAGTCAACAACAGCAGCCTGACAGCTTGAGAGATCTTTTAGCCTTCTCAGGTGTCAGGCCATGAGATAGCATCAGAGCAGAACAACCTTCAGTGTGATGTGACTACTTTTCATAAGAAAAGCAGTGAAATGAGTTTAGTAAGGTCTCATGTTGCTGAGAAAGTGTTCAGGCTACATTCTGAAAACATTTTAGTTTTCTCAAAGCCGCTGCTTCTCAAGCTTAAATAGTGTGCACTGCTGTAGGTTAATTTTGCCTTCCAAACAACGCCTCATGAGAAATCCAACATGCCATTCTACCCAATCATTTGTGGATGTGTTTGTAAGTACTGCAGAGAGCTCAGACATTTAGTGGCTGGAGACCTTTTCTTTTCCCTTTTCACATGAAGCCTATCTTGATACTGCTAGCATTTAATTTTAAATTAATCTTCCTTTGCACAATGATCTACCATATTAGAGAAACTGCATGATGCCTAGTGAAGTTCGATATATAAATATTTCCCAAAAGCATAACTGAATAAAGAAAGGATAGGTAAGCTTAATATTGTCATATAGCAGTAGGGCTTGTATTTGACAATGTGTTTGTTCCTGCAGGCAGCTCAAACATACCGATTTTCAAAGTACTTTAGTGATGAGGGCAAATATTCAAGGAAATATCCTTATCAACAGGAAGAAGGATAAGAGACTGTCATTTAAGGGAAAGAATGCTAGAGTGCATCTCCTAAGCTCTTTGTCTGAAAAGAGAAAATACAAATCTGTCATCAGAGAAAACAGGACAGGAATCCACAGTTTTAAGTACACCTATAAAATATTGCCCTAAGTAGTCATTATAGGAATATCCACAATATGCATGGCAACATAGTGTAAAAGGCATTAAACATAATCAAGCTGTCTCTGAATAAGAAGCAGGTTAATTTGTCATGTGATGAGCTCTATCTCTTGTACTAATGTTTCTTAGACTAACTGTTATGGAGTGTATCCCTCTGCCCAGTATGGCAGTGTGTGGTACAGATGCGCTCCATGGCTGAAACACAAGAACATGCCCTCCAGCCAAGAAATCTGGGCACTATTGCTGAATCTAAATTCATTAGAAGCCCTATTTTGTGCTGAATCCTTCTGCCAGGCAGGAAAAATGTCATAAAGCATCTTTCCTTAACCACTACTAAATGCACACAGAACAGCAAGTATGAAAGCTTCCCCATCTAACAAACAAAATATATATAAAGCAGCTGAGGAAGGAGAGGCACAGGAGCTCTGGGTTCCCTAAGTACCCCAAAAAGAACAAGATAGGAAATTTGATTTAAGCAAACTTTAATGTCGATGTTCTGTGAATGAAGCTGCACAGTAGGAAGTGCTGGACCCCTTACACCAACCCTTACACTGAATAGAAAGGTCATTTGTTCAAAAAAGAAAAGCTCCAAAAGCACTCCAAGGTGGTGATCTTATCAGACCTATATCCCTATTTTTGGTTTTGGCTGTGCTGAGTAGACAGGAGACCAACACTGGGAAACATAGTGGTTAACAATCGCAAAATGCTTACTTTACAAAAAGTATTAGTGTATAGATTTTGCAAGTATTTTTACACAGGTTGTGGATTGTAAGTTGGTTTTTCTATCTAAATTTCCCAAGATTGAGATATTTTCTACTTTACATCAGTGAAAAATCAACATTTTTCCATTTTTGTTTATTTACTCCTTAGAACTGGAAACGGGGAAGGGGAAGGAGCAGAGAGACAGAGAGAAGATAGCTCACAGATGGGTGGACAGTAACTTGTATGTTAGGATCATGGCCAGGAAAACATATGACAAAGATTAAATTCCCTGCTTTGCCATTTCCTATACCTGAAATAGACAAAGAGTCAGTGAATTCAGTATTATTTTTACCTGCACATATGCAAAAGTTTTAAGCAGGATCAGAGACCCACTCCAAGT
Organism: Nipponia nippon; assembly: GCF_047370975.1. Lineage (NCBI taxonomy): Eukaryota > Metazoa > Chordata > Aves > Pelecaniformes > Threskiornithidae > Nipponia > Nipponia nippon. The sequence goes on from NW_028262402.1 coordinate 41,952,017, forward strand.
TGTTTACCAACTGTAGCAAAAAACAAAATGTAGGAGATGATAACACCTTTCATCTAAGTGAAGGAGAGCAAAGGCTGGAAATTGAGTTTCCCACACTGATGATGTACTCTAGCCATCAAGCTGCTGCTGCTGCTTTTCTTCCCCACACCTTTTCCCCTTTTTCTCATTTCCTGAAAAATTATATTCTGCCTCTATTTCTGGTTAAAGTTTTGTTTAAGATGTTAATTTTCTATTGAAAGTTTTGATTGTGATTAATTGGCCTTCTTGAAAAAATTATTGCTTCAGCAAGAATTCCCAGCCAGCTCAAATCCATGCTTGGATGAGAAATGTGTGAAATCTTTCATCATTAAGTTAATGTTTAGATTAAAAGCATTTACAGTATTAAGTTGAACAAAGTCCTCACCTTTAAAAATGTCAGCTGGTCACAGTCAGATCTGAAAATGTTTGTGAATGCATAGCACATTTTTAAGAAGTTGAATTCTTCCTATCGTAGTGTCTAAGAATAGTGGATACAAATCACTAAGAAATATGGTCAGACAACCTCAATCAACTTTTTAAAAGCATTTTAGGACGTTAGAGCTCCTCACCTGGAAGTCGTGTCCTCAGTTTTGATGCAGTAATGGTTTCGATGTGTGTGCTCTTTTTGGCAATGCGGTACATTTTGTTGCTTTACTCCAAGCCACTGTTGAAATGAAGCTGGAGTTAATGTATCCTAATACACAGTTTTCTGAAGCAGGACTCGATTGACTGTGCTTAACACACTGGTATATTCAGCCCTCTTTTGAATGCTAATGGGCTTGGCTCTCTCCAAATGTAAGTTTAATATAGCAACTGCTTCAAACAAATAATAAATCTTGTTTGAAACAACTGAGGTGAAGGAACATTTTGGGAAAGGGATAGTATTTATGACTTTACTTTCCAGGAGCTCTCAGGTTTGTTCATTTTATTCTCAAGATATAATTGAGATTAATCCTTGCGTATAAATCAACATGCCAGGTGAATCCCACAATGATAAACCGATAATAGCAACCACCGCAGCTCCTACAACTTCACCTGATGATTTTTCTTGGAGACAAGCCAGACACAAAGCTGCGCCAAAGCATTGCTTTGACTCATTCACAGCAACACACAGGGAGGGATTTATCTGGTGGAAAGAGCTTCCTATGGTAGAAGTCCACAACTGAGCAAGTGGCCATAGGCTCCCTGTATAGGTAGTAGCCACTTGATCAGTGGAGTTTAAGGAGGGATTTCTCTCTTTAGCAGACATCTGAAGCAGGCTAACTGAACAGGCATTGCCTCTCCTGCAGTTTAACTGCTTAAGGAGTTGTCCTTTTGCTCTATTGAGCTACTATAATTTTAAGTGTCATTTCATGTCATTTTTGTTAGCTATCTGGAAAGAAATTGCATGGTAACTTTGGTAAAATTTCCTCAGAAATCTCCGAGTCTCTTTAGATTAACGTCATTTCTTCTGGCTATTAATATATTCCTAAGAAATGGACTTACTGAGCTGTCTGCTGAGTAATTTATATGGGCACTGCACTGAGGAACAGTTTTTATAGAAAGTAAATGATTTTGTCTTTAGGAATGTTTGGGTAAGGGAACAAGGTAGTCTTTGTCTGCATTACTTTTATTAAAGATTCATGAATAGCCATATTTCTACATATCTATAAATCTGAATGATGCTTTTTAGTCACGTTCTGTGTCTGACTGCAGCTGTTTCACTGCCTAACTGTGTTGTACATTCTTACAATGTCCCACGTTGCACAGAGTTGAGGTATATGTGAGAAAGAGTACTTTAAAACTGTATTAATGCATTACACAACAGACTTCAGGAATTCTGTTCTGCAAGAAACTTGAGACCTTAATACAATACAACACTTTGAACTGCCTACAAGCCAGTTTGCCCTCACCAAACAAGGAATGAAAGCCTTCTGTAAGGAAGACTGTTCTTCAGGAGTACTTCAGGAACTTACTTCTCTAATTAATGAAATTTGAACTAACAGCCAGGTGAGTAGCAGCATATGTTTCAAAGGCAAAGCGGTTTGCTCTCCATTTCCAACTCATGCACAGGTCATCAGGAGTAATGAAAAATAAGAGGTTTTCCTTAATACTGTGAAATTACCATTAAGTGTTTAGAATATAAATAAAAAGATATTGTTTTGCAAACTTGTTTTTTTTAAATGGTACTTAATTTTTCAGAGCTTCTTATTCTTTTGTGTGTAAATCTCATCTGACACAATTAGTTCCTTGGAGGTAAGATGCATAGAAACAAAAAAGGGTTTATATTAGGAGCAGAGCTTCACTGGCCAAGACACAGTAAGAGAAAATTAGGATTTAATGTCCTCTCAAAAGCTTCTACACTACTCAGAAGTCAGGGAAAGGCATACAAGGCCAATTTAAATCCGAGCTTTATGGAATAAAGATTAACAGATAAGGGAACAAATATGCTAAAGGTTTTTTATGGATAGCTAAACAATGAAGAACAGGTGGAAAATATTCACACAGAGCCCCAAATAAAGCAGAACAAGATGTAATGTGCAGTAAGTTTTGTCAAGAGGACATCCTGAACACTTTTGAAGGGGTTTTTTTTGTTTTGTTTTATTATGGCTGACCCAGACTGGAGGAAAGTGCCAAGACATAGGCTCCACGTCTCAGCTTCTTTGAAATGTCTTAAACAAAAGAATAATTAAGTACACATTAAACACAAAATCCTGTGGGCATCTCAGTAGGAAAATTTCTGAAAGCAATTGTTCAATGTTCAAGTAAGCAGGCTCTCTGGACAATAGGAGGATAGCATGTGAGAAATTATTTCTGTAACGTTAGAGATACTGACCAGCCCAGCATAAGTCTTTTGAGCTTTGGCTTCCTTCAGCAAGTGATGATGAACAATTTCCAATCCAAACTTGTGGCTTTTCAATACAAGAGATGTTGAAGAAGTGACAAAGGAATTTGAACCAAAAATGAGAGGCTGAAGAAGCTCTGTGCCATATGGTGGTTACTAGATACCTAGACTGAATAACTAGGTTTGTTGGTGATGTTGCCTGCTTAGGCAGGACTATAACCATAAAATTTTAAGAAGAGCTGGCTTCCTACTTTATAGTAGTATAGTCACTTTAAGGTAAATAAATACTTTCAGGTGCTCCCTGGAAACAGGCACATTTGTATGTGTTTTCAAAGGCATTGCAACAGCAATCTATGCTACTGAGTAGGGAAAAGTCAGAATCCACCTTATCATGCCATGCAGCCTCTGCCTGAAAGTTAAATGTGTTACCTGTGTAAATAGTGAATGCTATAATAATGATTGCTTAAGTGCTGAAAAATTAAAATATAATATTAATTTGATTTGCGCTCTCTCCTGCCATTATTGGCCTGAACTCTTCTGCCTTTTGGCATAGTCATATAACATCCCCTTACTTTTAAGGGCAGTTGTTTGTGCCTCTCCCAGAGCAGAAACTATCTTCAAGTATTTCTCTGAAAAAAAAGAGATGAAAGTGTGGCCAGTGTGTTCTGTTATTGCTTGAGATTACTTCTGAGCTCTGCAGTGACCAAAGCTAGCATGAGACACACTGGTTATACAACTGTTTTTTAAAACCATGATAAAATTATTTGGCTGATCTTCATTACCACTTACTGAAACTGGGTCCAGCAAAAATAAAATTCCTAGTCCATCAAGTTACTAATCATAATAACCAAGATTTATCCCTGCTTTAAAAACTTGGTAATGAAGCCTAATTACTTATTTGTGCTTAGAATAAGATTAGAATCTCTCCTTCTTTTGACTGCGTATAAAGGATCCTCGTGAGGACTGGCAGTTGAACACACACAATCACACACGTTATTCCAGATTGATGGTAGTTTTCTGAGAAACACTTTCAAGTTGGGAACTTTTCATGCCTGTTTTTAAATTATTTTTCAGTGAAAACTGGTTCTCCAGTGTTCTGTGCACCAAAAGTCCCTATCAGTCCTGTTGGTATTATCTCTGGTTATTCTTAGCACTCACTCACAGCCGGAGCTGTTCATAATCATCTCATGACTGGTGCTAAGGAGGATTTCCCTTTTTTTTTTCCCTAACCCTCTAAGTCTCTAAGTCTGCAGGGAGGAAAGCAAGAGCTGCTCTGGTCAGAGAAGCATTGGCTGCTGCTCTCCCTTTGTCCCCATAGCACAAATTACACAGCCATAGAAGAGTAAGTCAGATAAAAGAAGAGATTAAAAGGACTAGGATTACTTAGGTTGGCAGGCAGATGAGTGAGAGGGTATATAACAGAAATATAAATGTTGTAAAGAAGGCAATTGACTTATGCTCACTGGCAGTTGGACTAGATGATCATTATAGGTCCCTTCCAGCTGAACTATTCTACTCTATTCTATTATACAGAACTAAAGCAGCACTCAGTGAGATTGGATACATTTATGAAAGATACATAAAAATGGTGTTTGACATGCTATGCAATTAACTGATGGAACTCATTGTTAAAGGATATTATTTGACAAATATTCACAGTTTACTGAGCTTGCTGGGTTTAGTAGTGAAATGAGCAGCAAGCCTTCAGTTCAGAAAAGTTTCTTTATATTATCATCACACAGTTTAGGCACATTATAATTCTGTGAAACTGTTTATAGGCTGAGACAGGTTCATCTTGCAAATGGATATTATTTTCATCCCTTTATTTGTCTGATCCGCTCTTACAATTCTTATTTTCTAAATTTTGCTTTGCAGTTAACACGTGGCCTACATTCCACTCTTTCTGCTAACTCTTTTGCTAACTAGATTTACACTAACAGTTCTCTCATCTTTCAAGCAATTAATGAAAGAGAGAGAGAGAGAGACCTTTCTCTGAAGCCTAAATACATAAGGAAAAAAGCATCTAACTTAGCAAAACAAACAAAAATAATTAAAAATTTGGAAAGCAGGATAGTCTTGAAGGTCTTACATTAAAGGCTGGAAAAAACTGAGGATTTTATATGGCAGCTAATCAAACCCAAACTACATCCTGAGTAAAAGTTGGTGAAATGCTGATCTTTTAGAGACATCATTCAGAAGTAAATCTGATTAAACCAGTATAGTTATATTGGTGCCAATGTCTTAAAGAGAACTAAACCCAGCTCCTACTAGTATATGAAACACTACTCCAATGTATATGTCAGAGATGCAGAGCTTCAAGATGCTGTGTCCTGAGAAAAGCAGTCCTGTAGCTCTAAGGAAGCAGAATGGGACCCAGAAGCCCAAAAAGCCATGTTCTGTTTTGCTGCAAAAGTCTTCTGCTACAAAAATATTTTAGCGTGTCTGCACCTTGTTTTCTTCAAGTATGAAATCTGGATTTACTGTTTTCATGGAGGGACAGGTGGACTGTGTGGCTGGATACAGTAGAGACTAGAAAGAGCTGAAGAAGTAAAACACTGAAACTATGAAAAACAGGTTGCTGACTATGCTGTGTTCACCTAACGTGAACAAAACCCCCCAATTTTCTTGTAATTTATGCTCTTATCTGTAAGCCTAGTACTATGTATATGAATGAAGTTACTTTGGACCTCGCTGCCATTCTCAAACAAGCTGATGAGACCATCCCTTCCGCAAGGAGACAAGCGCAGGCTAGGCACATTGTCAGTGTCAGTACAGTTTCTTAGCCTTTCATGACGAGCAGAGGCTTGCCTCTGTTTCTTTGCTGTGCATGTAGCCTATGCGACATTGGATGGAATGGCAGATATTTCTTCCCAGAAAAGTTTGATACAGACAGTATGTTTTGGTCTCAGTACCAGAGGAGGTGTATGCAAGCCTCTATTTCACAACGCTGCCCAGGGGCTGGCACCAGAATTAGGCTGGGGTGTGGCACCCCACCAGCTGCTCAGTGTATGCGGCATCAGCAGTGATGTACTCCGGCAGTTCAGCAGCAGGACTGGTCACGTTCGCTGTCAGAGTGCTTCTGCATTTCATTTGTATTACCCTTATTTGTCTAGAGTTCTCCTGTCTGAGCAATTGCTCCCTCTTTGATAATTGTTCATGGACAAATTTAATAAAATTGAGTTTTAGGTTACACTTCGAAATTCCACAGTCCCAGCCCCTTATGCATAGAAAGAGAAGGGCGTTTTGTCTTAAATCATGTTTCTTTCTTCTCCTGCTTTATATGTGCACTGTGCAACTTCTTGTCTAATCCACATAATTAATAAGGGTCCTATTATTCTAGTACCTAATCACCTGTGAAAAAGGGAAGTATTATTGTTTCCCTCTTAAAAGAGAGGCTTGATATTCACAGAGAAATTCCAGTTTTATAACTTCTGCCCTTTCCTCAAGAGTGAAAATTATAAAGGAATTCCTTTATTAAACACAAACAAAGAAATTTCAGAGAATTTAACTACTATAGCCATCATTACCCTTCTAGAGAAAAGGCTTCTATTCATGTAGGTAGCAAAAAGAAAGCTGAGAGCAACAAAGACAGTATTGACTCAGTTGTATCAAGTGTCCTCAGTTCAGGTATCTGATGGATTATTCCATGGCCCTTCTGATTTTATCACAGATATTATCTTATTTTTTGGACTAATGTTTTTTATCAGCATGCTAGACAGGATGTAATTATCTTGTCCTTGTTCTCTGCACAACAGCACAAGCATACTATTATTGTGTACATACATGTGAATGAACTGCATATTGTTTTCTTAAATACTAGGAATAACTCCACATGTGTCTTTCTGCTTAGCAAATAGCAAAGGGGCAACATAAAGTATTCACAAATAAACAAAAGCCATGCCTTGCTTCAAATGTTCATTTTATTAAATATGACAACTCCTTTGATTAAGGAAAAACGTATGTTTGCACGGCTGACGTCATGTGTAGCTTTTTATCTATAGAAGAGATATATGTCAGGTAACAATAATAGGAGCTTGAACAGTTTGTCAAAATTTCTCAACTCTGATTTCTCAGAGCTCCTGCTGATTCAGAAAGCATAATCTCACAGTTCATTCCTTTACAGTAGAGCTGTTAACCAGTTTCTGATGTAGCACCATTATGCTAAGACTTGAAGTGAGCCTGCAAAGTCTACTCTAAACAAGCATCAGCCATCAGTGATGCCAGCTTACAGTTGCTTCCTATTCACTCATTTTGAACATCTTTGTGCATCTGGGCACTGAGGTAGTTGATCTCAACTTCACTGTGCCTGTGAAGCCATCATGACCTAGGGCATCAACAGTCAGAATAGGTATATAAAAGCCCACTCGCCTCTGCTGTGCATCTTGAAAACTCTCAGAACTCCTACAGACAGAGGAAGTAATTCCTCCAAGGCAAAGTCAGAGAAAAACCTGCTGCAATGCCTATGGTGATACAAGAGGAACAAGTATGGCTTGAGGATGAAAGAGGACCCATAACAGGAGAAAGCTGAGTTCTGTGACCCAGGAAGTTTCTCTCAGTCCTGTTTTCTTAGTAATCTTTCTGCAACTAAGCCCCTTTTTAACCCAAATGAATGGATGTTCAAACGGTATTGCCCAGAGTTTCAGGGAAACAGCCATTTGTTCCTCACTCATCTTCTTGTTTGTTTCTCTGCTGATGAGATTATACTCAGTAATCTACCCTGGTCCAAGGAGCGGATCAATATACTCTGTTTAACAGTAAGCTCGTTTGTACGCTGTAGGCCTCAACTACGCTGTGAAGCCCTCATCTAGTAGTAAGAACAAACTGATGCTATATAGCTACTAGTTCCAGTTGGCAAACCTAAAAAATGAATATCATTCTATGTTAATCTCTGTGAAATACAAACCATTGCCCTTGTGTTTCTAGGCAAAGGAGTACAGAACTGGGGTCTTTGAAACACTTTGCCTTCAGGCTAGACATCAAGTAAGAAAAATTTCTTTGTGTTGAAACAACCCCATTTTAGCATTGATAATCTGCGATCTTTGGTGGGATGACTTAAATTTAGAGCTGATAAAATACCACTAAGGTTTTGTTCGGTATTTTGTGCCCCAAAGAGGCAAGGGAGGGAGGAATTGTTCCCAGTCTTCTAAAAGTCTTCACCACGAAATCTCCCAGGATGTGACTGACACAAAACCTTTGACTGAAGTTAATTCAAGTAGTTACAGAGTTGCTAATCCTATGACCTTTAAATAGAAATTCTTTCAAGTTTAAGGCAGTAGCAACTTCAAGAAAAATTGCAGATTTCAAGATTTGTACTTAATAGTGGCAAAGTTGACAGCACAGTAAGCAAGCGCTTGCGTCTGGTAGAGCAAGGAATTGCAGTCGCCAACTGTTGCCCTAGCACACCAAAATGTACCACTGGTTGAAAAAGGTATTAACTAAGGTTGCAACTTCCACAGTTGCCTCAAAAGTATAGAAATGTCATCTAAAATCACAAGCTGCTGACTGGTTGACATACTGTCCTTCATTACTTTGTTTCTAATTCATTTCTGTGAAAGACAAGGCAGGAACTGTATATTGTAATTAGGAGTTAGAGTCAATCATGACAATGTACACAGAGACAGTACCTTCCCTCAGTACAGCTGTTAGGTAGTTGCCTGAGAGCCTCCTTAGCCTCAGAGCCTATGATAAACTTGCAGCAATGACTTCTGAAAGACTGCGAGAAAGACTCCAAAAAACAATATGAGAGGTTTTCTTAAAGTGTGCTTGTTTAGCTGTGTCTAAAGCACCTACAAAACTGCAGCTCCATGGTTTGGACCATATTCTGTATCCTGCTTCCCACTTAATGCCTTCTTCCATGTCATCAGGCAGACCTTGACCTCACCCTCCATCTGTGTCCTGTGGAATTTATACCTGATTGTTTCCTTCCATCCCCCATCCACATCATTTCAGTGCTGCTGGGGACATTTCCCTGCAACTTCTCAGTCTGCCTCCTGCTGCCAAGATTTCTCCCATTTCTTGTCTCCATCCTTCATGTCCACCTCCCACACTGATCTCCTCATGCTCTCTCTTCCAGGTCTCTAATATGTTTCCTGGCCTGCTGTGGCCAGGGTCCTTCCTCATATTTCTTCCTGCTGTAAGTCATCATACAGAACCCAGGTTCCCCTCAAGAAAGCTGTACACCAAATGGCTGTCCTGTTTTCTCAGCACAGCTTGATTTCAGCCATATCAAACCCAACAGAAAACAGAGACAATTCCTCTATGCAGCTGTGTGGCTGCTTAGATGTATCACTGGTAATATGAAGCTAAGGCTATACATAACAAGCAGAAAACTTCATGTTTGAAAGTATAAAGCTGAAATTCATAAGAAACATTTAGCACCTTTTTGCAATAACAACAAAAAGTGCAAGCTGGCAGGTACATCGCATCTGCTAAACAGTGAGGAATCAGTGAAGTTTTCTTGGTGGGCTACTTGGGACTGAGTCAAGACAGGATCAAGACATTATGGAATCCTGAGGGTCCAAAAGCCTTTAGAAAATCTGGAAAAAAAATTTGGCCAGGAAGTTAGAGGTAACATTTGTGCAGGGCAAATGAAATAAGCTTGACAGGGAAGGAGAATGGGACAAATACGTCTCTTGGCTATTTTGCTGTGAAAGCTCATAAGTTAAGGTTACAAACCTACCTTTTTTTTTTTTTTGCTCATAGCCTTTGTACCCCAGATGTGGTAGCTGAATTACTAAATTACTTTTCTGCTGAGAAAGAATCAGAAGTAAAAGTTTCATCTTTCCCTCTGTAAGAACAAATGCCTGGTTTTTGGCTGACACAGAGAGCAAGATACTAAACTAAGCTCCTGCCAACTTACTCAAACGTGGAAAGAACATAATTTGCCTGCTGTAAAACAGAAGAAAATAAATAACACCATAGATTCTGTCTGGAGATGTCCTCTCACTATACGCCTCTGCTATTTACTTTGGTTTCCCATTATCCTGTTTCTCATAGGAATGTTTTGCAGCAATGGTTGTATCCAGCCTTCCTGTGCTAGTTACAGAAAGGTCCCTATTTCCAACCACAATTGTCAGGCATTTATAATACAGCTGCAAAAACTCACTTGTGGTTGAACTGTAGGAAAGAAGGTATCTGAGGAAAGCAAAAATGTTTCCATTTTAAATACAAAAGCCTTCTATTTGTGGTTTAGTCAGTTCTGCCTAGATGTTAAAAATTTCATGCTGTTACCCAAAAGTGAAAGGATTATTTTTTATATCTCACACAACTTCTCCTCAAGTCACCAGCTTAGACCATTTTAGTGGCCCTGTGTGTATAATGTCTTCTTTAAAATGCCAAGATGGCTGCAAAATCTGGGCTGCTTCTGGAAATTGCATTTCAGTCCTCTGTGAATCATCTGTGTTTATGTGAATATTCATGCTTTTGTGTCTTACCTGAAAGGCCAGAGGATTAGCAGCAGTAGAATGCTATGGGACTTGTCAGAGTAAAAGACTCAGCATGACTTTCTTATTAGTAGGCTACATCTTTCATAGTGCATTTAAACAAAATTACCTTTGAAAAATCCAGACAAGCAGGTTTTTACAAGTAGTAAACTGAAAATATTGTGTTGCTGTGGTCATCTTAGTCGTCTGCCTCTCAAAGATTTACTCCTAGGAACTGATCTGAATTTAGGAGTGCAAAGAACTACTCCTATTCAAAAAAATCCTCTTTGTGTTTCATACCAAAAAAGCCCAAACCCCCAATTATTAAGTAAAGTGGTAAACACTTGTAGATAAAAAGGATGCTTGCGAATACTAGGTGAATGAGTCACTGAGTCATCTTGATAAAGTTCTTTGAAGTAAATGGCATATCCTCAACATGAGATGGTGGTATCTCTAAAAACTACAATGATTTGACTTTTTATGATACTGCACTACTTATGCTGTATCAGACCATTTTTTTGCAGTAGCAATAAAGCCTTTGACTTTTTCACAAAAGTCATTTGTTACCTGCTTACACATATGCATATCTGAAGCTGCAGGCATTTGAACTCAACTGTGTATTAAGCTGGAAACAAGTAAAGCTTTGGACTGAATCAGCTTTTTACTTTTTTCCATCTGTCCAGTGGACAGTCATCTTTGCCGTGAAATTACTTTTCTATTTCAGGCTCCTAGCAATTGTTTTGGACCTTTCTGAAATCACTCTGTAGGCAGTTCTGTTTAACTAGCTCATTGGTATAATCTCGGTATATCAGTAGATTAAAGTAGCAATCCCCATCTTTCTTACAACCAATGTGGCAAACTGCTAGAGGAAAATACTGCGAAGGCTCAGACATTTCTGGGTTTTTGGTTGTAACAGATTGTTGTTCCCAGAGCTGGTGCACAGCCGAGGCCTCTGCAGGGGATGGGCAGGCTGTCAGGATGAGGAGAGGCACACATGCCTGTGGATGCAACAGGCCCTTCTTCATTTCAAAATGTGATGCTACCAGGGCTTGTATCCCTGCAGATTGTGGGCTTACACATCCTTCTAAATGCAGCTAAGACCATTCTAGGCTGGCCGAAGCTATACGTGTATGTGTGCATACATACACACAGAAGTGAGCACAAACACATAGGAGAATATGAGTGGGCTAATAATCATCTGAACTGGCTAACAACCAGGACTCTGGAAAAAAATGAAAAAAAAAGAGAATGATAAAAAAGGTGTTTGTGTGTAACTGTATGTTAAACAATATCAAAAAGCTGGGGGACTAGAGACCTTTCTGCATCCTTTTGTGGTAGGACTGCTGAGCACCAGGTACATCTCTGGTACATCAACAAGACGTCCACTTAATGCATTTTGAGACCTAGCATGGGTTTCAGTCTGCCTGTTTTATTTATAATGAAATGTTAAGTAAATTCAAAGGGAACAGTTGCTTCTCTTGTGAGGCATTATAGCACCTTAAGATCTTAAACTGTAACAAAATATGCTTCAATCAGCTCAGAATGGAAGATATCAGAATGGATTTAAGACACTTCAGCCAAAGAGTAATCCGACTAGCTGATGGTTATGTCTCTAATTTCATATATGGCAGGCTTAAGGCTGCTCTACTTTATATCAGTTATTCTTAGTACCCCTTGTCCTGGCTGATGGGGTAGTGGCATAAACTAGCCCCAGCCATACCCCATTTTGTGCACATAGTACCACGTACAGTAAAGTGAAGGGGAGAAAAAGGTATTAGCAGTCAATGGCTCATCCACATCACATGGTGATACATCTAGGATGCAAAAATATGCAGAAAATCAGTGTTCTTTAAGTAATTAAGTTACGACACCTGCAAGGCAAACCTCTTCACCTTTGTGACTTTCAGTTACTTCATCTCTGAAACAGTTATATTATTAGTCACCTATATAAATGCCTTGTGAACATATTTAATTAGAAAGTGCACAACAATTGTATTACTGACTTAACTCTCTACTGAAGGATTCAGCAAAATGCCCCTGTGATTCAGGGCAGGTATGACAATACCTATACTACAATTCTTTCCCAGTCCCCAGTAATGAGGGGTTTTCTGAAGGCACATATGGCAGGTGAGTATTTCTATGCCCCACAACTCTGGGCAGCCAATTTGTCCCATGAAACCATAGGCACCTGAGTACTCAAGAATAACTCAAATCAGTAAAAATTTGTTTTCACCCTCCTGAGGCTCAGCAGCTACTCTATGTGGATTTGAGCTGAGTTCCAGACTGAGCATTTGAGCATCTGGATCATGTAAGAGCTGTCTTTACAGGGATATTCTCTCTCCCTCTCTCTGTAAAGACAAATATATAGGTGTCTTATATAGGTATATGTATGTATACAAATACAAATATACATATATGTATGTGTACACACATGTATGTCTACGTGTGTGTATGTATATACATGGATGTATACATACATATATGTGTATATATGTGTGTCTACACATGAGAGAGAGAAAGAGCTAGGTTTCTGCAATCATGTATTTGTGACTAAATGTACAATGCCTGTGCTGATCCATGAAGTTCTTTTCATAAAGATGTACAACCCAGTGTGAATGAAGAAACAGAGCTCGCCTTTGTGCATTATGCTCTGTTTGGAGAAACACTCCTGTGTCTATTGTGTGTTATAGTCAGCTGCTGAGAGTTTTTTACATGCCATAAAATGGAGATTTCTGGTCTTTGCCACACAACTTGTGAAAGTTTTGTTTACTAAGTGAGATCTTTGGGAGGATGATAATTAAGTATTCTTGCATGTTTGCTGCCTAGTTTAATTACTGTGCATTTGCTTAAATGAGTGCAGGTGATTCATTTCTTGCCATCTAAGCCTCATTAAGAAAAGAATAATTAATTGGAACCTCCTGTTTTTTTCATTCAGTTTTTGTTCTCAGAACTTGTGTAAAGGGACAAGGGGGAGGGAAGGAACCCGGAGCTGGGAGAGATCCGGGTACCCCACCTGTGTTTTCTAGTAATAAATCACAGAATGGCAGACTCAGGGAGGCTGGAAGAGACTGTGGGTCCCTCAAGGCAGTCTCAGCCGTGGGCTCAGACTGAGCTACTCAGGGCTTCACACAGTCAGCGTGTGAAACCCTCCAATGCAGGAGACAGCCCAAACTCCATGAGCCCTGGCCCCACCGGTGGGCTGTCCTCATGGGGAAAAGGTTTTTCTTTATCTCCAGCCTGAGCCTCTTGTGTTTCAGCTTCTGCTGCTGCCTCTCGCCCTCCCACCACACACCACTGTGAAGAGCCCAGCTGTGTCTCCTCCATCCCTCCCATTGGTGCCAGGGATGCTGTTGGGTACCCCCAAAGCCATCCCTTTCCCTGGCTGAACCAGCCCTGGTCGTGCAGCCTCTCCTTGCATGACAAGGGCTCTGGCCCCACTGTCTTGGTGGCCTCCCCTCACATCCAGCCAGTTGGTGAGTGTCCTTCCTGTATTGTGCAGCCAAAACCAGACACAGACCATTGATTGAAATGATGACCTTGTCTTCATTCTGTTTAGCTCCTCCCATACATTTTAAACAAAATATTTTACATACAAAAGTGTGTTATGTTGTTCCATTTTCTCAATTATTTTTGTTTCATGTGTATATAGAATCATAGAATCATTTAGGTTGGAAAAAACCTTTAAGGTCATCAAGTCCAACTGTTAGCCTAGCACTGCCAAGTCCACCACTAAACCATGTCCCTATGGACCACATCTACACATCTTTTAAATACCTCCAGGGTTGTTTGTTAGTGCTTCCTCAAATCTTGTCTGTCTATAAGCACCAAAGAATTCATGTGGACCAATCAGTTAGGCAGAAGTCTTGCAGGACTTAATGGGAATTTCACAAACTTTAGTTCTGTAGTTTCATAAATCTGGAAACTTTAGGCAGATTCAGAGGTCTCTTCAGAGAAGATAAATATGAATTTTTTTCTCTTTTGATTCTGTCTGCCATTTCCTAGCTATTTACCTCCTTCATCTTTTGTTTAATTCATCTGGAGATTGTTCCTTTAGACATTTCCTTCCAAGCACTCATTCTCTCTCTGTGTTTGCCCTGGAAGCAATTTACCTGTACGGTAAGTCTCATGCTCCAAACAAGGTCTTGAAGGTGATCATGTGTGGTCTTGAGGGCAAAGGATGAATTGAAAAAAGAAAGGAAGATCATGACTGAACCAGGGACTGAAAGCAAACAGAGGGTTTTTTCACAGTGTCTGTATACATGTATGCACAAATTTCATAGGTTTAAGGGGGGGGGGGGGGGGGAGGGGAGAGGAAGCCAAAACATCAAGGAAATGATAGGCAGTTTAGATTCTGGTGTAACCGAGAACTGTTTGATCATATAATTGTAGTTCAACTGAGTGATGTTTTCCATCAGAGGCATAAGAAACAAGAAGTAATATATTAGCATTCTGCAAGTAAAAGTAACAGGACAGATTGTGCTTTAGGAAGGATGTTAACTGTGGTAAGAAGAAAAAACAGACTTTACACTGATCTTTCACTAGAAAGAGCAAAATAAAGTTGGCATAGCCTTTCCTACACTGGAAAAAAAGTCATCTGGTTGACCTAGCTCTCTCCCGTTGTACTCCCCATGTCCAGCAGTTCAGTAAATGGGAACTGTCAAGGTGCTTCTCTAGTCATCTGTGTGAGAGCTGAGAAGGGTGGAGGGAAAACAAACCAACACCCTCTCTGTGAAGGGGCCTTAAACCCCCATGTTTTCATGGTCTGCACTTAGAGTGCTGTGCAATTGTAACATCAGTGAAAATTAATGGGAACTGTGAATACTTCAGTGACAGGTAAACTGATGGAGGTAAACTGGAAGAAAGGTAAGGAGGTGTCATCTAGCAGTAATGTTCTTCAGAACTTTCTGGTAGGTAAAATGGAACATTTAAAAGAGGCATTGCCAAGATTTTGGTAAACCTCAAAGTAAAGATTTGCAAGGACAAACAAAGCTAGCATTTTGCAGTTGCTCTGCATAAACTTTGGCAGAAGAAAGTGAGATTTTAAACTAAGCTGTATGTGAACATTAATAGAATTCTTTGTATCAGATCATTTTCAAGCAAGGAGGAGATAATATTTGGTTCTGTGGATACTGAAGTTATCTTCCTAAATGCTGGTCATTCCTGGAGAGTCTATGAAGATAATCTCTACTTATGAGGCAGGCTATGAAGAGCATTTCATAAGTTGGAAGACTTTGTGAGAAAACATTAAGAATAGAAGGATACTTCTGTTTTCTATAAAATATGAAAGGACTAGAAGGACTCTCATCTTCTCCAGCAAAATGTCAACATAAATGAAATTGCTTTAAAATATCAGAAAGCACAATATTACTTTGTGGATACAATCCATAGTCTTCTCAGAGAAACACTTTACCTAGCACAAAGGGAGTTTTCTATCCTGGAAAGAATATAAAAATGGAAAATGTGATGTTTCCTGTCCAGCAGAGGAGATGGTGAAGTGAAATGAGATTCCTCAAAGAGTGAATGTGGGACTGAAATTTTTTGTCTTACCACAGAACAAAGGAATGGCCTAATCCTATGAAAGATTGACTGTGAGGCATTCGGCATTCCTTATCAAGCCACAAAATAATTGGCAAAAAAATAACAGTAGTGAGGTAAAATGGCTAAACGGTCAAATGACAAGGTTAAAACGGTGCTCATGAGACCTATGGGCTGAGCAGATCACATGGATGGTGCAGACTTGTTGCCAAGCTTTTACTTGCTGAACAAGGAAAGGCAGCTGGAACAAAACAAGTAAATAATTAAAAACTAATGTCACAAGCACATCTGATTTTAGTATGCCTGTACTTGAGCATTCTGTTGCAACCACAGGTCTGCCAGCACTTGAAGGAGTGTGTGTCTGCACAGCATTTGCAGTGCTTTATTTATAATGTTCATTAGATATTTACCCCACGTAGATACCGCAAAAGAATGGTTGATAAATATTTCTGTTTGTGTCAAATTTTAGCAATTTTTCATGGCTTCTCCTCATTAAAATACACACACACGTACATGCGAGATGGCACTTCCGTTTCCCAGTGGATGAATACCAGCTTTGTTTAAGAAAATCTTGGCTGACAGACCATTTTCAGCAATTGCAGAATATTTCTAATACAATTTTCTGGTCTTAAAGGCACAATATCCTCCATTTTAGTACCTGAAAATATAAAAGAACACTGACCACAGCATAATATGCTAACCTGTGGGCAAGTGCTGTCTACACTTCAATGGATTTCCAAACACCTCTCTGTTTGGGGTTACAGAAAATAGATATGACACATCCCTTTTAAAAATCTTTTTTCCTAATGACTAGGAAGTTTATATTTCTTGGGATTAGAAAATAAGGCAACTCTCCTGCCTTTTTGGTACTTATTTTCTACAGACAGTGTCAAATGTTACTAATACGGAAGTGTTTATATTATGTACCATACACATGCCAGCTGAGCATAGTCTCCTGCTGCATGGCACTGTATTTAAGTAACAGTTTCTGCATTGCAAAGACTGTAAGTAGACAATGTAGGCAAAGAGTTGTGGACAACAGAAACTCTACAGAAACAGTATGCTGCATGTTTATCTATTTTTTCTCATTTATCTATAAGAAAGCAAAAGGTTCGGTGCTGTGTGCCTGCATTAGCTCTCTGTTACCATGTCTATGCAATGAGGGAACAGCTCAGTAGCAGAAACAATTTTAAAAAATCAGTTTTTATGAGGTGTCATGAGGGCCTTTCCTCTGGAGCACTCATGTTTGTGCAAAAGGACTGTGAAACTTGTAAGTCCTTCTGTTTGTTTATGTGATAACTGACGTGCATATTTATATATAAGCATACTTCAGCAAGACAATGATGTAGGTTTGTGCTAGTGATTATTCTTTTCCATTTCCCAGTTGGTTTGGCTTATCATTCACTTTGACTCCACTTTCAAGTCCTTTGGCTCTATCTTACTCTTCAACTAAACAATTTCAACTTAAAAGACTTTTTTACTTCAGTCAGTATTTGGAAGAAAAAATTTGCATCTGTCTTCATGGGAAACCAGTATGTTCTTTTCCTGAAGTCAGCTAATCTAAATCCTTGAAAAAATAAGGCACTTTTTTTGTTTTCGGTCCAAACTAACAGGTCAGATTAAAAGCCGGGGAGACCTGTCACCAGCTGATTAAGGGTGAGCACTATTTATTGCTAGTATCTGACTTCCAGTTAGAAAATTCAAATTAAGAACATACCTTTTTAAAGACAAAACCAGTTGTCTGAACACAGAGTTGTAATCAAAGAGCATTTCCTTGCCATATAATGCAATGTAGTGCAGTAATTCCTCAGTTTTCACTGAACTGGGAAACAGAGTAACTTCATCAGTACTGCATTGTGCCTGGCTAACACAGTTATTCTGCTTCTGAAACCAAAGGTAGTATTCCCACATGATCTTGGAGTTGTTATTACATGTCTATATTGTCTATAATTGTACTCTGAAAAAAGGGTTCATCTGCTTACAGCTTGCCCGTGTCAAAATTCCTCAGTCTGATTTGCAGGGATACTAAGTAGGAAAATCTTAACTTTTCCAAAGCTCTGTCTGAAGCTCCAGCTGGGAGTAGGGTTTAAGCACCTCCAAGTATAGTCATATTTGAACCTAAATCAGCAAAAACTCTGGGTAAAACTGCCCCTTTTGATCAGTGATACAGATATTTGCTCTTATTTCTGTTGTTGTCCATGGCAGTTCTGTGCTCAGAACAAATGAAATATGTGTTTTAGAGGCATATTGTGCAGATAATAAATCAGCAGAATGAAATTTTCCTCTGCCTAAACATGGCAGAAAAATGGTGATTTTTTATAACTGTGAATATTTTTATTAAAAAAAATAATTTCCATTTTGTGAATTTTTTGCTCTGTAAGTTACCACATTCTAGTTACACCTTCTCACAATATAAACAGATGGGTTTGATTTGCTGCAGTAAAATCTTCCATAGATCTTATCAGCATTTCTTACTGATAACAAGTAATCAGATATTTTCCTAAAAGTTTTCTTTTTAACAGAAGCAATATGTCTGATCTGAGTCAAGTCTGATTTGCAACTATAAGACAAGCGAGTCTTAGAGTCCCTCAAGTGGTGACTCATGAGAATTGCAGCAAAATATGAAACGTTGCTTGCAATTCAGAAACGAGTACAAGCTTTTGCAAGGAACAAAATATTTTGAATGTAAGGACTGACCAGAAAACCAGATGGTTTAAAATCATGGCTATTGGATATGAGATGTATTTTCTGTTTCTTTTAAGTAGTGTCATAGTTAGACTTTTACTGTACAAAGTTATTTGTTCCTCCTTCGGAGGCTGTATTCTGATCTCAGAAGTAAGGGGTCTGTTTTTACTTATTAGTGGTAGCATATTATGCTCCAAAATTTTACATGGAAGTACCTAAGTTTATCTTTACAATTAAGTTGTGTTTCAGAATAAATCAAAAAGGGGGTGCATGCTCCTCTTCCTTTAAAAGTAACAACTAACTTGTGTGTATTTTCACACAAGGTTCACACTTAGGACAAATTAATTTTATGAGACTTTGTGGTGTTTCTCTCAGTGAATCATCTACTAATAACATAATTTTTTAAAACTGAGCTGTGCCCAAAAGTTGTCCTTTTGTATTGTTACTGTTGCCTGATATCTTTTAAGGACAGTACACTGTATTATTTTCCTGCATAAAAGCTAGCAGGGGTCTTGGTAGGAAACTGTCCAAGGGGCGGTGCATTTTTGTTTTGCTGTGCTTTCAGTTTGTTGGTGTTGGCTTAGTACCGCCATTCGCCATTACCTTCTTTATAGCTGAAAGCTGATGCCCTGCATGTGTGCTTCTGAGCAACTGCGGCTATGCGCAAGTGAACAAAAGACTGCCTGATAATGCTGAAACCATGCTTTTCTGTCGCATGCCTTTCTACACCAGAGAGGGTTTCAGATGAAGTTCTGGATATTTAAGAACTTGTGCAATTACCGTCTGGTAGATTTCTTCACCACAGCTGCTATTCATCCCCTCAAGTCTGTTCCTTCCCTCCTCCTTATTTTAGCATTAATCTCTCCCATAACCCCTCAAATAATTAGTACACAAAAATTAGACTGTGAAGAAATCCAAGTTGCTCATTAAAGAGAGAATCAGAAACACAGATTTCTCCTGTACCCTTACAAATGCTTTTCCTTCATTTGTACGTCACATGTTATAAAGCCTACATGTACAAATTCAGTAACAGAATACAGTTGGATCAGAATTGATACAACTCTGTCTCTCATATTGCTTTCATTCACTAAAAATTTTGTTTCTGGTCCTTTTAAGAAAAACTTCCAAAAGTGACTAATATAGTTTTCTTAGAAATCACTCGCGAAGTCAGCTCTCTCCATAGTTCATTTTAAAATCTTAGGCATGTTAGGTACATGTAATCTGCCTATACAAGACAGAGCTAAAAACAAAAAAATGAGCTCTTCTGGCTGAAGCTGCTCAAAATTCCCCAAGTTCTTTGTGGAGAAGATATTCAGGAAAACAAGCTCCCCCTCCCTCTTGCTGCATGCTGCATCCCTTGCCCCTCTCCTGGCTAAAGAACTGGCTCTTCCTTGCACACATGCCAAAGGCCACATTTCTCTCTGGGATGTGTGTCTGTGTGCTACTTGCACTGAATACAAACTGAGAACAGGACCTGGCTTTGTGGTCTGGCTCGTACAACATCTAATTGCAGCCAGGCCCCTGCTGTGACCTCAGTGAGACTTAGCTGACAGCTCATGATCCACCTTAAATACACACTTTGGAAATGAGAAAAAGTAAGCCAAAACAAGACAAAACAATTAAGCCAAAACAAAACCAGAACTGTGTGTGCGCGGGGAGAAATGCAAAGGGAGTTTTTAGGTGGGCTTTACTAATCTGTGCTGTACCACAATGCATTCTTAAAGTCGCTTTCATAATGGCTGCATTTACACAATGACATGAACCTTTCTGCTTTGCAACACTTTTTAATAGGAAAGTTCTGCTTTGCAGAGCTTTTGGGAGTTCATGTGATTTTTAAACTGCTTTTTCTTCTTCCCGGTAGTTAGTAACATGGATTCCAACACCAGAAATGGATGTCTATAGCTATTAGCAAAACAGTATACTTTTATGTAATATTTAGCAAAAATAAAGTGGATTTTAAGCAATTCTGTCCATGTCAACATGCTTTCATAGGAAGTCAGCTATAATCAGAAAGACAGGAGGTCTCTTAAACTTGCAAAGTTGAAAAGTCTTCTGAAAAAAATATCTAATATATGATCAGAGTGTTCAACTCACATGGTTCTGCTGTACAGCCTGCTGGAAGGAAGGAAAATCATGTCAAGCCCTTCACAGGATCGGAGTGGCTGATGTTCCTGTTGGAACTGCACTGCATCTTTTTACCTCTGTAATCATATTTGCCAGGTGTTTATTGCACTGGTACTGAGGAGGCAGTTCTGCCTTTTGGACCATATGTGCCTTTGAAGTGGGAAAGGACTTGGACTGTAATGACAGCCCATGTTACAGTTTTACTGAGCCAAGAATAGGAATGCATTTATGCAATAGATAGCAATTCAGAGAGACAATCACTGTCTGCTGAAGCCCTTAGTAATGCATGGCTTAAAAAGATAATGCAACCTTATTGCCTAACCATATCTTCCTTACAACTGTAAGCAGAAGCTGTTGATAGTATTATAACAAAACTTTGTGTTTTATCTCAGCCACATGATGAAATTTAAACACAATTTCTTTGCAGCAATAACGCTACACGGTCATAAAGATTTAAAAACTGATGGGTGGAATTTATTGTCTTCACAACTGTCTACGTAAGATGACTGTCCCAGGAAACGTACTTTCAGGTTCAATTTATATTGGTTTTTTTTTGGTTGTGCTCTTTTTGTTCCAGAAACAAAAAATGTGGAAGGATGTCCACTTCAATTTTTCCTACTGATACTGCAGGAGAAGACTCTAGCATATTTTTCTCAGCAGCAATTTGAGACCAGGGAAAGTGGAACAGCTTCAGAACAAAAGGAAGCCTCTGCTCTTAACTTTATATTTGATGGACAGTGTTATTTATTGCTATAAATTTTGTCATTTACACCTTCTTAAAAGAATTTTTTTGTCAGAGAATAAGACTTGAATAATTCAGGGCAAGGAAATGTCTAGAGTTCTTACTAAATGTTAGAGGACTTGACATTAGTGCTTATCATTTAGAATTTCAATCACTGGGTTTGAGTTGCACTGCGTATTTTGTTTGTTTCTTCAGTTTCAAAAGGGGATTTTACAGATGAGCATAGAGCCATAAAGTATGGATGGGAGAGATTTAATCAGTGCACACGGGAATGTACTATACTACCAGATTGCAATTATTAGACCATTTCCACTTTCTTAAGAAGATCTTACTCTCAATTATTTGCTAGCAAATAAATGAGTAAACTAATAATAACGCTGGGGTCTTAGTCTTGCTTCTGTAATAGATGGCTCAGAAGAGATCCTTTGTAATTCAGTCTCAATACCATATGTCTCTGTTGACATTAAAGTGCTTAGTTCCAAATGAGTTGGCTTCATTCAAGCATCTTAATTCAAGAGTGGATGATTAGATCTTAAGCTAAAAACCTATTAGGATGTAAGCACTTATGTTGCTGAAAGGTATTAAAGGAACAGCATAGTGTGGTTGCAGATAAATCCTCTATATCTAGTACTGATGGGTTAAACTTTGTTTGATCTTCAAACAACATTAAAAACTAGCTTAAATGTTCAAAGTTGAATGTCGCATAAGTAAACCTCCAGGATACGTTATGTGAAAATACATTTTGATGACTTTTTGAGAGGTGGGGAAGCTCAGATATGAGAACCTGACACTCTGTGAACAGAAATAACATAGGATGCTTTAAAAAGCGTGCAGACACTTTATCTTTTAGAACTGAAAAGTGTGGTTTTTACTTTAGTCCATAAAGCATGGCAAGAATAATAAGAAACTCCAAAGAACTTTATTCAGTCATTCCTTGGCATGGTAACTAGCATTTTTAATAATCCTGCAAGCTGTGTATTTTATTTTATTTTTCATCTTGCTTTGGCAGAGCAGTGCAAATTATGTAGTAAGCAAAAAAAGCCCAATCCTTGTGTTAACTGAAAAGAATTATTGTCATATTCCTTACTGAATAAAATTCAAATACTGAAAGTAAAAGTTGCAATTTTGGGGGACTGATTTATGGCACAATTTAATTCTGTATGTGACTCAGGCCACTGTAAATTTGTTTTCCAAATTATGTCTTTTGCTTCCAGCCCTCTAACAAAAATAGGAGAAGGAAATGAATATATGATTGACCTTGAAATCCTACTTAAATACTATTTTATAAAATATTTAATACAAATAACAAAAATAATAACTGAATTTCAGAACCAGTCCTGTGATTTGTGGGATATAATTTGGTGA
Organism: Nipponia nippon; assembly: GCF_047370975.1. Classification (NCBI taxonomy): domain Eukaryota; kingdom Metazoa; phylum Chordata; class Aves; order Pelecaniformes; family Threskiornithidae; genus Nipponia; species Nipponia nippon. Next base: position 41,974,731 of record NW_028262402.1, read on the forward strand.
CTTTTTTGAATGCCTGGCTTTGGCCATGTTTCCAAAAAGGGTTGCAGACTAAGATTTTCAAGAAACAAGTACTCCATAATGGTCTGAATAACTATGTGAGTGCTCACACTTTACTAGTGGTCACATTCCCTGAAGTAATGCAGCATATGTTTAAAAAACTGATGAGTGTGTGTTATTTCCATTTAAAATTAAATTAAACTCCTTCATGATGGATTACCTTTGCATACATATAGCAATCTTTTAGGGAGTACAACTTAGGGTGAAATACAAAAAAAAAAAAAAAAAGAAAAATCTGATTAAAAGTGCAAAGACTTGCTTTGGGTTGTCTTGATCATGCTCACTTGCTCATGGTTCCTTGGCAGTTTACATGATGCTGACCTGTCCTCATTCCTTGCCACAAAGATGGCATCCAGAACCCTGGAGAAGATGGTGAACTCACTGCTATTATACACACTGCTGTGATGGAGAAGGGAAAATAGGAGTTATCTTTGCAGACTATTGTAAGAAGGAAGGAATTAAGGACATGCCTACATGTGAAAAAGGCATCAACTTAAAAAATACTTTTAGAAATCAACTCTGTTGGAGAGGTACCGTCTTCCTGGTAAATGAACAGTGTCCTTTCTTCTTCCCTTTTCTGAAGTTCTCATTTGTTAAGCAGAAGTCAGTAAGGGACCTCTGCTGTAGTTGAAAACAACACAACTTTCATATTTAAGGCAAAAAGTCAAAGAGGCCTGTGTTGCTACAGGGCTCGAGAACCTGTTCTCTAGTCTTTTAACCCCATTTCTGTTAGGATGCTGAGTTGCTGCAGGTGAGGGTAACCAGAAACAGCTGTCTCTGTCCCTGTCCTTGGCAATGCCATGGTACACAGACCACAGCACCGCTGTCAACTTGTGGTTCTGGAGATACAGTTCTGAATTTGTGTGCTGCTGGATCACCCAGCAATGAAATCCTGCTTAGGATCCAGCCTGGAAGCCAAACACATTTTTCTCAAGTTAGCCACAGCATACAATGTAGAGTTAGGCCTCAGCTTATTCACATTGGCTGTAAGAAGACAAACACCTGATCCACCATATCAAAGTCAGGCATCTATGTTTTGGGGCTAATTTGAACAGCACACAGACACTTTGTAGCCTACGGCCATGGTGTTCATTCAGCCATAAGGATTACGCAGCTGCATATCATGGATACATGACCTGAGATTCAGACAAGTTGATCATAGTCAGACCAAGAAAGATTTCATCTATCTACCCTAGCAATTTGCATTGTTATTGATCAGCGTTTCAACAAAAAAAGAAGCTCTGTTTTCAGCACCCTTTTGTTCATATATTTGCTAGGGTCTGGTACAGGACCTAGGCTAACGTTGTGCTCCTCAGCTGTGTCACAACAAACCCTTGCATACATCCTACATACATCCCATTTGGATACATATGCATGAGTAAAAGAACTCTATCAAAATCTGCTGCAATGATTAAGTGAGGTAAATTGATACAATAATGTGAACATGCTTCCTCACAGACCACCTCATTTTGAGTAATCCTCTGAATCTATACTGGTTCACAGGATGAAATAAGTACATGAAATAATTATGCTAATGGCGAAAGAGGGAGTAATGGGAGAGGGAAAACTAGAAAGCGAGTAGTAATGCATGAATTCATATTCCCTGAGACCTGGAAAAGGCAGAGGAATCAGGGCAACTATTCCGTACTCCTTAACAGCACCAGGAGCTGATTTCATCAACAAAATTGAACCTTAGGAATTAGCTTGTTTCATAACTTCAGAAAATGCATATCTTCCGTAGGTTTAAGATGAATGCCCTTATGGCAATGTGCAGGAATGATAAGAATTTGCAATCTAAAGGGTAGATATTATCTAACCAAAGGGGAAGATCTGAAAAGTTGGGACATCCTCTCCCTGTTCTCACTGAAAAAGCCATCCCACTACATTTCAGTTTCTTGAGTGGGAATACTGCTTGACCTAGGCGTTCATTTCTAACAACATATTTACTTACCTGAATTTGCCCTTGATTACTCTTTGGTCTTCCCTCCTTAGCCAGCCTTCAGTTTTGGTGCTTGCTCTCTTTTGCCCTAACATTATCACTCTCACAGTGGCTCATAGCAGAACCAGCAGCTACCAATCCCTGTTGATGTGACTGGAGCTGCCGACTGCCTTGGTGCTGCTCCCAGCTCTGCCTCGCGTTGCCAGCAGCACCTGCTCACACACAGTCCCTGCTACTTTCAGTCCAGGGTAGCTAGATTGTGGTGCACTACAAGTTAAAATCCAACTGAGCCTGTAAATGTAGGCTGGAAATCCGCCCATACAGATTGCAGATAAAATAATTTACTTCATTCCTATCCTGTGGCCCACTGTATCCTACCCACCTCACAAAAGGCACAAATTTTTCTTCATGGCTCACAGTGAAAGAAATATAAAGCAGTTCTGCTTATAATAACAAAATATTTATGAAATGGATATACCCTCAATCTTGGGAGTGCCATGTGCCGATCCTCAGCAATGATGGTGCCCCGAAAGTCTGGCAAACTAAGATTTACAACTGCTTGCAGCTGAAGCTGCATAACCCTGTGTCTCTGTCCCTTCCACTTGTGGAAACAGGGGTGAAATTGCTCTACCAGAAAGGTGTATGGAGGATAATGCTTACCCTCCTTTGATGGGGTGGGTGGAAATAAGAGCTATAATGATCAGCATATCTCAAAGCTTGTGAAGCTTGTCCCTGGAATAGCTCCTGGGATTTAAGAGCCGAAGGCATGACCTCCCAGACTGACATGAGGGTATGAACTGTGTCAGTTCTGCTCTCACAGGAGTACATCAAGGCTAATGTTTTATCTCCTTAATGCTTTTTCCAGTGCTTCTAGAAAGCACTCACAATAAACATAGACTGACTTTGTTAATAAATGTGTAGCTGAAAACTGCTATCAAGACATGTTCGGTCTAACAACAGTTAACGTGTTGCAAAATTATCAGACTCTAGCTCAGTTTTGTTAGTTTGACTGCCTTGCTCATTTTTATCAACTTGTAAGGAGTTTCGGTTATCCTTCAATGTTTAGAAGTCACTGAGCTGAATGTGAGATGCGGTTTATCTCTTTGCAAAAGGGTGTTTTCTGCAGACTTGCCTACCATGGAACAGTAAGTGCACAGAAAATGCTGCCATATAGAAAGCTGAAATTAGCACCAAGAACAAGTTAAAATGCAGCACAGTGGCAAGGACTGGCAAATCCTGGCTTTTAAAAAGGTATTTCCTCTTTTTCTTCATCGGAAGAGAGAGCATGGTGCTGAACAAACCACAAAACTGCCTAACATCCATCCTCCCAGTCATGTGGTTTGCAACTGTTTGGACACACATGGTAGTCTCCTGGCTTTAGGTGAAAGCATATTGTTGTGTTACAGTAGAAAAAAAAATTATGAGGAACATTAGGTATACAAAATCCTTCCCTTGAATACACCTCAACTAATTCACTAACAGCAGAATGTTAAATGAGAAGTTGTGCTTACATGCTGTTTATAGTTAAGAAGAACACATGTTTGACAGTAACAGAACATCCTGAGACCTTTTCTATTCTCAGTCTATTTTTGGAGGCACAGGGAAATTTTTCTCTTCTCCCAGGACATTAGCTCTGCACCCTTGAGGAGAGCTTACACATTCAGGAACTAAATTAGGGAGAGATCAGTACTGGGTCATGTTCCACTTCAGGTAAGCCACAATGCTTATTTTGATTATCCAGTTTGATTTCCATGTTTTACTTGAATAGTATGCAAAAATTTTAAAAAGCAAGAATCATTTCACAAAAAAATCTCACCCATAAGCATCTTCAGCTGTAGGAATATAATCTGCATGGATACTCAGTGAGATGGAGAATTTCGCATGAGGATAAAAATTACAAAATAAAGGAACAACAGATACACTTGTCACTCAAAATGGCAGAATGAAATGCCAGTGCGGGTTTGGGCTGCGTACCAGAAGGACCAGATAACAGGGTAGGAAATTACATGTACTATACAGGCTGTGGAATTTTGCTGTTCGGGAGTAGAGATGCATCCACTTTGTTTGAATGCTGACCTGCGTGTTCCGCTGGCTGACGCTTGTGCAAAGTGGGGTGAATGCCAGCCGACTACAATTTTCTCTTCATTGACACAGGAGTTTTGTTATAAGACCTATTACACAACTGTGATTGGATATCAATAACGCTGATGGTATGGGATTTTGTTACTTTGAAGATTTTAGCTGTGTCATTTGCTCCCTTTGTGCTATAAATATCTATATTTAAATATACATGGTTACAGATGTGGCCATGCTAGCTTTGAGATTTTTCTATTCCTGTAAGCAGACAGAGAGTTCTGGCAGAAGAACGCCTGAAGTGTTTCATTCACTGCAGGCCTCTGGCTACCAGAGAGAAACTTGAAAGCTGCAGGGAAGGCAAAAGAACAACAGAAAAGAACAAAAAAATCCTTAGGACAGGGAGCAATTTGTTCATGAAGAAAACTTACATGATGTTGGCTGAAGAAAAATACTAGACATTTGCATAGTCATTCATGACTGATTATGGAGGTGCACAGAGAAGAAGAAAAGCATCATAGAATGGATGCATTTGAATTAAAAGAAAATACGAATCCCAGGGTGATTTTTCTGGACCAGGAATCTTTGTGTAGGAGATCACACAGAAAATAAGAGTGGTTGCAATACTAATAGAAATAATATTAACAGAAGAAGAGAAAAAACTACTTGCTGCTGGCAGAGCTGTCTAATGAATTGCTAAAGAGCCTTTCCAGCCCAGGCTTTACTTCTAATGGGCATTAATTGTATTTTCCATCTGTACACACATTAAAGTGAAGTTCAGTGTAGAATCTGCCTAGAGAAAGGTACCGTAGCCAAATGGCAAACACATACCCAACAGAAAAAAAACCCTGATTTCTCTGTAATGCTGCTATAGTGAAAGTCTAAGCTGCCTCAGTGTACTCTGTCTCTGTGCCAAAGGCTCAGTAAAATGGCAGCCCTTTAAGAAGAAAGAGGAGTAGGTTTACCCTTTCCTGGAGCTATGCATGACATTCCCTCACCCTCCCTGAGCAAACTTTGATGGCATTAATATGTTCATTCTTTACTGGGAGGTGAAAGCTGGACCCTAGTGAAAGCTGCCCCTGCAAGGCAGAAGGTGGGAGTTTTGCTGAGTGAGTTGCTCATGCAATACAAAAGGCTCTGCAAGACTCATGCAGACGAGCAGGAGGGGAGTGTTCCTTGCAGGTCAGAGAAGGGGAGCACACCCTGCCTTTAGGAAGTCAGGTGGCTCTCAGTCCATATAGCTGGTATGCTCACATGGAGTGCTGATGATGCTGAACCAAAGGCAGTCAGCAACCATTTCAGCAGAGACTGTTTGAATGCCCTGTATGTATGTAGCAATAAAAAAACTATGCCTTGCAATTGTAAAATACTGCCTTCAGACTTTAGACTGTGCAAATGGTGGCACCTGTCCAAAGAAGCAGAAAAGGCCTCCGGATGCTGGCCTGAATGATTTGCAGTATTTAAACATAACTTCATCTCTCCCCTTCTTTCCTGTTCATTAAAAATACAATCAGAGAGGACAGGAACTGTAAATATTGGGTAAGTTAACTCTGCAATGAAAACTAACAAGCAGATATATTATGGCATTCACCTTACCCTACAAGGGTGCTGGGTATTGGTGTTTAGACAATGTCAGAACTCCAGTTGTGCCTTGTTTCTTCAAAGCAGCTTCTCTGATCTAGGTGATGATTGTGCCTCCTATGAATGCTAACTTTCATTGAATGTCCTTATTATTGCTGCATCAAAAACTCTTTAATCCTTTATATTTTTAGTAGCAAAGAGCCTGAAGCCAAATTTTGTCAGCCTGTAATAAATTCTGTTTTATTTTTTACTGAGAAAAATCATCCATGTGCATGTGTGTGGGGACAGGCTTTCTTGCCTGAAGGCATCCATAAGCAAAACACCAAACACAGAAAATGCCAGCAGAATTCTGTTTCTAATAGTAAAAAACAGTACTAAAAGAGACTTTTTTGCTTGTACATCCCAAAATGTTTTGCTATGACAAGTGCCTACTGTACAAATGGCAATAACCCTTAAAAAATGCTTATTCAAGATCGTGCTGCAAAATGGTGACAATTTAAACTAAGTAGTTTAAAGCGAGTATTAAGCCAGTTTTGGGCTTTGACCTAGCACCCAAGTCTTCTCTATCATGTGGTCAGAAAAGACATTTGAACTGCATGAAGTTTCTCTGACAGTCATGGAGATTAAGATTGTCACTCAAAATTAAATAGACGTATTGTGTCTCTGATCTTTAAGATGAGAAGAAACACATCCTTTCTGGTAAAGGCAGGCAAGAAACAAACTGAGAAACCCAGGTATGTAATAGAAGTAGGCAGAGGTGAGACCTGATCAGGGTCTTCTGTTTCCTGTGGGGATGTCTCAGCCTACTTGGCTGTGGGTGTGGGGAGGGCATACCTGTCTCAGGCTTTTCTGTCAAGTGTTACCCTTTTACAGTTGATTCACTACAGAGGCAAAAAGCATTAAACTCCATGGCCTGATGCTGGGGGCACTCAGCTAAAACACAGTTGAGTAGCCTGGAGGCTAGTCCTATTAAATGCTTGCTTATGCTAACAGTAAATGGAAGAGTTCAGACTAGAGACACTAAGAGAGGTTCATCTTACATTAATTAATAACCTGCTAAGTAAAGACTCTCCTTGGGAAGTGAGGGGGGCAGGGGTGGAGAGAGAGAGAGAAAGTCCTCCTTCATCCAGACTTGCACATGAACTTGTTGGCTATTTGGGGGCGGGGGAGTGTCTTCTGATTACTTTTTTTCTTTTGACCAGAGATTCAATCCTGAACAAGACAAATGTTCTGTCCAAAACCGACATCTTAACAGAAAAAGTCATTGTTTTGAAAGATTATGAGCCTAAACAAAAAACACAAACAAAAAATTTAATAAAAAAAGGAAACTGCAAATATTTAGAATGTCTTTGCAGTTATGTGGATGAAAATTTCATCGTTGTTTTCTGAGCCCAAGTAAAGGTAACGAGGCTGGGCTCAGGGGCAGAGTATCACATGACTGTGCAAGTACTGCACAAGGCATGTTCATGTCCACTAACCTGCTCCTGGGGAAAAAAAAAAAGCAATAACATTTTACTAGTAGAAATGGTAAAAAAAAAAAATTGTAAGATGCGTAGAGACCAGGTGGAAAGTAGCACCAGTGCAGTACAATTAATGAAATGATCATTTGTTACCCAGTGGTTACTGGTTGTTATATCATCTCAAAGATTTGTGGACTGATCTTAAGCTCCAAAGGTTTATGGATGTGATTGATGACATTTATTTATTATAACCTGTATTTTATTCTCATGTGTATATAGGTCTGAAATAAAAAGAATATATCAAGTGACTCCAACTGAGCAAAAAACTAATTAGATGACATTCTAAGCTCTGTACAACAAGATGGAACTAGAAGTGCTTTTTTGTTTCTCTGAGACCCAGACTTAAAATGACCACATGAAAATTTTTGATGGGAATCTAGCAAACCTATCTCATTGATACAAAAAATAAGGCACCCCTGTGACTTCTATGAGAGGTGACACTGTGTAGTACAATAATACCAGTTACAGAGCTTGCAACAACCCTGTCTCATCACAGGTGGAAATATTTTATTGACAATTTGTAAGACAAACCATATTTTAAATCTCCTTCATCTCCTGAGTATCATGCTATAAAGCATCTCAAGGAGTCCTGCAGTAATTTTAATTTAATCCCCTTACTTTGAAGGGGGATGCTGTGGACAGAAACCTGTATCTATAATATTTACTAGACTTCTGTCTTTAGGGAAATCTGGATGTTCTCAGGAACTCAAACAAAAGTGAAGTTGCTGTTGTTACTTCAGGACAGGTAACCAATAATAACAAACCCCAAAATTAAAAAAAAAAAAAAAAAGAGGTTATTTAAGGTCCTAAGTATGGAAATGAAGTAAATATTCTAAAAGCTCTGCTTCCACAGGTCTACAATAACAAGAAACTTTAGAGAAATTACTACTGAATCGTTTTTGTTACAGGTCTGTTCCACCTGCCCACGTGTGCATGATGCTCAGCAATGCCATCTTCCAAATGCACTCATGCTCACATGCAGGAGACTAGGTGATGGTACTGTCCTGTTCACTGTTAAGACCTTTTGAGCAGACTTCAGCCCTTACCTACAACCTTTCTTTCTGAACCACAGTTTTCTGTGTTTGTCAATGAATATATTTTCCAAAATAAAGAGAAAAAAAGGGAAATTTGATACACTTGATATACACTGTCCTGGTAGTGGCTGTTAAATACTGGTACCCAGTTTCTTTGTCCTGTTTAATCAAGGTCTTTGGAGTACTGGGGAGTATCATATGACTTACTACATCAAAACATTCACCCAGAAGTGGCAATCACTGTCCAACTCCTTAACAATTACTTTAGAGTTCAAAGGGCTTGGAGGCTCTTGAGGGAAAGGGAAAAAGGCCTTCCAATAGTGTGACTTCTTACGGCTGACTACATGTATGTGATGGCTTTACAGGTAACATTCACGCTGTAATGCACAACCTGTGCTAGAGAGAATTGCTTTTTCCAGTCTTTTTTCCTTGACAGAAGATTCAGCAGCTTATTCTGCTGACGCCTGCTTTCCAGAGAGCTGTGACATGAGTACTGAAAGACAGGGATGGAGGGGGAAGACAGGGCGAGTCCTAGTGCCTCTTACTTTTTTGTTATTGTTTATTTACACAGTTATGCTTAATTTCTGCTAAGTATAATGGCTTTATAAGGCAGCAGCAAACCTAAGTTCAGGGATTAGTTTTACATCAGATGTGTACCACTCCTTGTCCTGGTTTTCTTTCTTTCAAGCTTGTGACAGCAATGTGGTCCCTTAACACAGGGCTAGGCTGTGCCTGGCAGGATTGGAGCAGCAGCCATCATGCCCTGTGGAAGGGTACACTGAACCTTGAGCAAAATGCTATTCTGGTTACACCAAGCCATTAAGCAAGGCTGTAGGGTGAGGTACAGCAGTCTGAACCACCATTAGTGTACCCTTTTGCTTGATGTGCCCCCAGCAACCATCCGAAAGAGAGAGAGACTTTCTCCTTCCCTCCAGTAGCTCCAGCAGCAGAGAGGACCCCTCCTTGCGCTCACAGGTAGTACCTCTGCGTTTCCCAAAGGCAGAGGCAGTGCGATTCACCACTGAGGCAGGCCAGAGTCTGTTTAGTGAGTTTGTCTTTTAAAGTCCCTGCCTGATGTTTCTTTTGCACAGTCTGCTTATGGATTAGGCCCCACCGTGCAGACCTTCATCCAGAGGAAATCCACATCTCAGCATACTGAAGACATGCTGAAGACCTTTTAGAATGGTCTTGTGTATGACAGCCTAGTAAGTCTCTCTGTATGTCTTCCTCCTTCTTCAGTGTGGCACTGTACAGCTGCAGTGGTGGTGTTGCTGTGATTTCCAAGGCTATCAGCCAGGCAAGGTTTGAAAAACAGTTAAGCTTTTTAATTAATGAATATAACTGTGGGGAGGGTGAGCATGAGGCAAACAGGCTACATTTTCTGAGCAGGACTTGAGTGTCACAGAGCTTGCCACATTATTCTCTTTCTCCATGATAATCTTTCTTTACATTGCACAGCTTGATTTCTGTTGGAGGTCTTATTTGAGAGAACTAACAATTTTTTGCTGTTGTGCCAATTTGAATGTTTACAGTCTTTTCATGTCTAAACACCTGACAAACTGCAGGTGCTTCTCAGCTGTTGCTTCAGTATAACACTAATTGATGGTCTTAGTTGACAGAAGCTACATGCTCACTCTCCTCAAGTCTTCACCTGTAGCATTTGACCATCTTCCACAGTAGATAATGCAAATTCTGGAAAAGTTTTTTTTTTTTATTATTTTATTTTTTTATTTTCTGTGCTTATGGCAGGGATAAGGAAGAGGATGTCATCAATATAAGCACTTACATTAGAAGGAATTATACCCGGTTCAACTCAGTGAATGCAGTTTTCAATTAAGTAGATTTTGCTCTTTTGCCTAAATCTGGCTCTACAGCATACTGCTAGACTTTTCTGCTGTCATGACTTTTCCTTCCCCACCACTGACAAAATAGGAAAAAAATGTTCTCTCTCAAAAGATTTGGAGGACAGAAGAAGGGTTATTATAACTCTCCTGAGCCTGATTTTAGGCAATCCTGATAGGCATGGATTATTAAGAGAAAGGAAAAGTAAGTCTGGAAGCGATTTTGAGAAGACCGTAACATGTAATTACTTGTAAGAATGTTTAGAACCAGCTGCTGCTAAAACTCTATGTAAGCTCTAGGTGGCACCATTTGTATAAAATTTTGGAGAGCACTGTGGAAAAAAGCTGTCGCCTTAATTTAGAGTTTTCTGATAGCTTGCCGTGATCGTATAGTGGTTAGTACTCTGCGTTGTGGCCGCAGCAACCTCGGTTCAAATCCGAGTCACGGCAGAGAAAGGTGCATCTTTTGAACTACAGATTGCATACCAAAAATAACCTAATAGTGATGTCTAAGACTAAGATGAGAAAACAATCAGAAGCTCTGTAGCTTTTACAAGAATTTTTTGCTAAAAGAATATGTGCCACAAGTATTAGTTCAGTAATCCTGTTGCCAAGTGTGATTTTTTTTTTTTATTTAAATGTTTATGGATAGTGACATAGCAAGCATGTAATTTTTACTCATTATAGCTACTTAAGATCTGGACTGAGCCATGAAGTCTGTTTGCTTTTGATCTTTGCTAGTTTTTTATGCTAATAAAGCAATCAGCCTGAATTGCTTGGAAATATGACAGTGGTAGATGTAGAAATCCTGCTTACCTAGGCATGAACTGCTGCTAGCGGAAGGTCTTTGCTCATGACAGACAAGAGGAACCATCATTTGTCAGTGATTCCAGTGATTTCCTTTGTTTTTGTGATAGGAATGGTGTGTAACTTCACTGTCCTGCCTGCCTGAGTAATACGAGCTCAGATTCTCAGAATGAAGACTTCTAAAATGACCATGTGGATTTTATGAATTAGTTATGGTAACTAATGGCAGTTTGTGTAATAAATGATAAATTAACAACAAAATTACATAGCTGGTAAAAACTATATTAATAAAAGATCATTATTATGGAGTTTATCAGATTATTTGGGTGCCAGTGAAGAGAGTTTCTCGTAGTTGGTTCTTTAATTTGAAAAGGAGTTAATTCAAGAGCAACCACTGTTTTTCTCTCACTGTTGCATCTGGTGGCACATCAGTCTTCTGCATAACGGATTACATCTGCACCAGGCTCAAATGGATTCACACTTCATGCAACAGACCCAGGTCTTGCAGACTGTGAATGACAGCTGCCTTTCTCTCTGCATAGCAGCAGGAAATTTCCTTGCCCTCCTACCCAGTGAGGAAGTGAAACAAAACTTTCTTCCTGCCACTATCAGGAAAAATCAAAGCCCTGTATGCCTGCAAACCTGGGAGGCCACCTCACTTGCGGAGGCTGTAAACTTAGGTGTCCCAGTTTTGGCATAGTAGGCTAGTACCATCTTATCACCTCCCTCTGGTTCACGAGAGCTCTTTCTGTTGTGTTTTTCAAAATATCTTTGGGTATTCCTCTGACTGGCCTCAGACCTCCTGTCTAAATATCACTCACCTTTTTAAAGCATATCAGAGAAATTATCTCTTGACTTCTTGGTCTAATTGATGAGGCAGATATGACTGATTTCCCAAAAGAAAGCAATTTAGAAACATGCACTAGCATAAAAGAGACCAGGATGATCTTTCATACTCTGTCCCTGCTGTAGTCTCGCAGAAATGTCGTCTGTTGTGTTAGATTTTAAGAACTCCAGAAATACCAGATTAACTCATCACAGGTGTATATATTCTTTAAAGCATCTAGTCAATGCCATCCTAGAGCAGAAATCCAAAAATTGCAATTCCAGAAATTCTGCTCTACCCATGCATCATCCTGAGGCTACTGAAACACTCAAGGCTCACCCCTGCTTGACCTCAACCTACCTGGAACTGACTTCTGTATATCCAGTGTTCATCTGTAGCTAAAGTGTAGAAACACTGTATTAACTTATTGCTAGTTATAGTAATATTGATGGTTTTGAAGAGTTTTGACTGGACACTAGATACATTCAAAATGTCCTTTTTTTTTTTATTTTATGATAAGTTAGCCAGAAACAGCAGTCATTCTCTTCGCTTTAGTTTATTTAGGATAATATTTAGTTTATTTAGGTCTGTATTGCTAGCTCAATACTAGCACTATAAGCTGAGAGCAAGAATGATGCAGGCAGATAATTAGACCTTTCTTACCAATTCCCCCTGCAGTTATTTGTTCTCCTCGCAAGAGAATCAAAATTAAAAACCAACTTCATTTTGGAATATAAACATGCAAGTACAGGTGGCTCCCAGCATTGCACTTCCTGAGAAAATCTTTGTCAATTTTCCCATCTCATTAGGGAAAAAGAAGACAAAAACCGTAGTACAAAACAGTTTCCAAGGATAACAGGATTGCAGACTAGGAACACAGAGATATAATCCTGGAACTGATTTTGAAGCTTGAATTGTACAAAGAAATCCCTGTGCGTTTCTGAAATATGTGGGTCTTCATTTCTAGCAGACATGTCTAGATAACACTTTTCTAGTTGGAAACCATGATCTAACAATAATATGTTCAAAATATTAACAAGGATGTAGGTTTACATATTTCTGAAGCTCTGAATTTTTTTTTTTTGTCTAAGAACACTTTGAAGGCCAGAGAGGAGTTTGCTTCAGCAGCCTTCTCTGCCTTTACACAGCAAGCTGATCTGGTGGGAAATGAAGAAAAGGGAGTGCATGCCTTTCTCTGCAGCTCTTCTGTGTCTTTTTGTGCCATTGTTGTCATGCACGGTCCATTATGTGTAGAATCAAAACCTTTAAGACATAGAGGTGTCTACCTCTATAGCCCCAACATGCCTAATTCACATTTTGGCTCTGCAACTAATAGGATGTACCCATCAACAGTGCTTGGGAAGAGATTTATTTCTTGTTATTGTATTTTAACATTAGCTTTTGATTAGCGTTAAAACTGCTAGAGGTTTTAAGCTATGGAGAAAAACACCTAGTTGTTAAGAAGGCAACACTTGAACAGAAGGACTTGCAAAACTTTTGAAATATTAATTGAACCTGACATAGATTTCTGTTCTACTTCCTTCCTTCTTCAGCAGTGCAGCAAAGTTGATTGTATCCTGTCTGGTGTTCATATCAGGTGTTGAGCAGGATAGAAAGCAGTGGCTGTTTTGAATCTGCAGTCATCAAATCAAATTAATTCTGTTTTTCGTTCTTTTTACAGGAGTGCAGCTCGTATTAAAACTTTTATAGGTCCCCTCTGAAATCCTTTCAAAGGGCTCTGGTCAAGAAGACTCTTTGAAAGGAGATCTTCTGTGGTAAAAAGAGAACTTCTGAAAGCTTAAATAGCTGGTTGTGCTTTAGCAAAGAATGCCAGGAATTCATTTCACAGGTGGGATGATTTTACCTCTGGAAATTCAGCTCTGAGTTTACAGGGTATTATTGCAGGATGGGTAGTAATTGGGGAAAATTTGGCAGACAGGGAGATTCCTGAGCCTGATGTGTAAACATAACTGCATAGACAATGTCTGATGCTGCAGTTCTGTAGCTTTTCTCATAATCTGTTTCTTAAAAGAAAGCATGTCCTGCTCTCTAAATAAGACTGTGTGGTTTCTTATTTCTAAAGCTCCAGCAGTCACTCACAGAACTGGAGAGAGCTGCACTGGAACACATGTGAAGACTGGTCAATTTTTGAAGCTTTCAACTTGTACCGCTTTGGGTTAAGCTTTGGCTCAGGTTTGAATCCTACAACTTCCTGCACTACATTTCAAACTACTGAGGAGGGCCTGGTTTCACTTCTTCATCAACAGTTCAGCACAAATCCTAAAACTACTAAACATCCAAAACTATCTAAATAATTCTTTGTGTTCTTTTTATTTATTTATTTATTTCTCTCTACTTTTAAGTCTCTTGAGTTCTAAATTCCCATTTTTTTATTCTAAAAACCTTATAGATGTGTCCTCTTGATTTGGAATTTCACAGGAGAAAAATCAGCTCTTTGAGTTAGATTCAAACACATCTGATAAATATCTCTTTCACAAAGTTTTGTGAAAGTCATTCATGTGCATAATGTTTTACAACTTTTTCCTGCAATCTTTTAAAAAGAAATGTGGTGTATGTTTTCTGTGCACCAAATAAAACTCAGAAGATGACACTTTGTGATATTCTTTTTAAAAGACTATCTTCTTTGTCACAAAGAACCTCCATGCAAAGGGATCCCAAAACACAATGTCTTAAAAATATTTGAGAAGAGAGCATAGTTTTGATATTCCAAGATAATGTAGCAAAAATTTTCTGTTATAACAGTCTGTAATGTTAACATAATCAATGTCTCTGTGCTGCTAAACCAGTACCTATGTGCATCTTGCACCTAAGAGCTGCGCATGGAGCCAACAACACAGGCACCACACTATTTCTGGTAATTTCTTTCTTGTGGATCCCTGCATTCCTAGTTCAGATATTGTGCTTCCAGACTCCTGGAATAATTTTTTTTTTTTCATTCTCTGATATGAGCAGCAAACCTCTTGTTTTACTCTCTAGAATTGTATCGCTAATTTGTTTGGGGGTGGCAGGTCTATCTAAACTTTTTAGGAAAACCTGGCACAGTAAGATGTGTTTTTTCTGGGACCTGAACTGTTGCTATTATTCACCATGCAGCTGAAGGCAAGAGGGTGTAGTGACCTTCGTAGTGGCACAGAGAAGAAAACTTCTTTATGATATAACCATGAAGGCATTTGTATTAAAACCACATGGGGTAAATTAGTGTTTTACTGTTACACTTGAGAAGCAAAAGTCTGAATCATTTAGCTAAAACAACAGTAAGAAAATTAGCATATCATGGAAAATTCTCTTCTGAAACACAACATGAAGGTTTTTTTGTGTAAGAACTGAACTTGACTGAAAAACAATTGCAAAAGAACTCTAGAAGGCCTAATATAAGAAACATGAAGTCTTCCAGAGAGAAAAAAGTGTAAATTCCAGAAAGAGGTTTAAGGTTGATCCACCAGTTATTGAACTGCTTTGTTTCACCATATTGTCCTTCCTATTTCTTGTTTGCTGAGAGAGGATTTTAATGGAATTAAATATTCCCTGCTGGTCTTCATAGTTATGCGAGTCCCACTTTAAAAGCAATTCCTTTTCATCTTAATAGTTTCAAGATAGTCTTGCTTCCTTACTGAGTCCTGGACAGACACCTGGAGAAAGTTTGCCAAGAGCCGGGAAGCCTGTGTCTGGATGCCTGAATAAGGTTTGACCTCAGAAGGACATACACTGTCTTCAGTAAGGAAAACATTTGAGATTCTGGCCTCAACTCTTAGAAACATACAGCCATTTCCCGTAAATGAATGTTTGTTGCCTTCTCCTTTTTCATCCCCTGCTTTTTCTTTTGACTTGTAGTCAGCCTGTATACTTAGGTGTGAAGAAATCATTTGATGAAAATGAGTAGTTTTTACTTCAGTCAGCAAGATGTATAGCTAACTAATGATGAAATTACAATTGGTCATATGATCTGAAGTTCATGAATACATTTTTGAGTATCTTCTATTAATAACAAATCAGAAGTAGAACTGTGTTGCTGCATGGCTCAATCAGTATATAAAGTGCCCATCTGTAGGCACTGGGAGTGTTTCTTGAAAATCTCTTTCCTTGTGCCTTTCGGCTAACTTCTTTACCTCACCATCGCATACTGGAAGAACCACTGGTCCCTAACACCCCCACCCCAGTAAACAGCAACACCCAACAGGCAGGACGAGGGAATGATGCTTAGATAAACAGAGAATCATGTCAGGCCATTTTCACACCTCTTAGCAGAATCCTCCCAGTAACATCACCCTCTCCCCACAAAAATGGCACTGCATTTCCAGCAGTGTCTTGCTTCTCCTTAATCAAACTTCAGATCTAGACCTGATGTCTCACATTTGCTGCTATTGATTACTGGCCTCATAAGTGCATCATTCTTGGAACAAAGATACTAAAAAGCCTCACAATAAAGAAATCAATTGCATGTAATTTCATGTCTCCTTTGCTGCTCTTTCCTGAAAAATTCTTCTGGAATTTTCTTTTGTGGTGAGTCATCCCTGGGGACAGATCATAGAAAGAAATCAGTCTCCACTGAGAGAGAGAAAGGAGATATGTTAAAAAACCAACAGAGTGAAGTCAGTGAAAATGTTGTCCCAGACCACCTTAGCACAACATCTGTGTGAACTGCTTGAAATCACACAAAAGGAGACAAAAAACCTATGGTGCAAAGAGTATCTATCACCTTATCATGTAGCACTGAGCTACATGAACTTTTTTGTGCAGCTACTGCTTTCTCTCATCTGTTTTTTTCTGTGCTTCAGACACTGAGGCCTGTTCAGCAGTTACTGCAGAGTGAGGGCTCAGGTGGATGTCACATCCCCAGCGGTGCGTCTCCAGCAGCAAGCCTCCAAAAGCAAGGACTAAAACAGTTCCCTGTCTCCTGTGCCGTGACTCGGATTTGAACCAAGGTTGCTGTGGCCACAACGCAGAGTACTAACCACTATACAATCACAGCAAGCTACAAAGGGTGTGTTCAGTGTCTCATGTTTTCTGTACCCTCTAGCAGAGTCGTGCAAGCATTGCCATCTAGCGCAGACTGGCTATAATGTTCCATGTGTTGGCCTCCTCCCTAGGGTGACCACTGCTATTGCGGCACACCCGGGCATCCCCCAACCGAAAATGGCACTGAGCACAAAGAAGTCCATGCAGAAGACAGGTACAAATGATATGATGGCAAAAAAATATGCCTGCTCCTTTTGGCAATTGCAGTCTGGGGTGGAAATCTTTTGTTGCCTTCTGTTCAGCCAATGTCTATCTTCAAACATACAATAATTTTGGTCTGAGAATCTTCTTTCTGTTTTCAATGCTGTGCCTAGCGATGGAGGAAAATCTGGTGAAAGGACATTCAAAGTTACATAATTATTTTAAAAGCTGTTGAAAAGGAAGCATAAAAACACATGTTCCTCTGCTGCTCTAAGTCAGATTTGAACCAAGGTTACTGTAGCCACAGCTCATAGTACCAGCCACTGGACTGTCACAGCAAGCTGGCACATTGTGACAGGTTTTGAACAGACATGGCAGAAAAATAAGATTTCTAGTAAAATATCAAATGTTGACAGCACTGAGTCATCAAAGAAGGATTTCTGTTGAGGCTTGAGACTTAATGTTTCAAAACACAAGTGTTCATAGTAGAGTTATTCTAATAATTGTCTTTATTAAAGATCTCTCATCTGCCATTTAGTCTCACTTTTTAATTCTGTGTCTGACAGTGATAATAAGAAAAGATTGATAATAGCAAGTATCTTCACAATTTTGTTAATTAGGTAAAAAAGCGGAAGGAATTGGTGGGTACACCAGATGGTTGTGTTGCCAATCAGAGGGACCTTGTCAGGCTGGAAAAATGGGCTGACAGGAACTCCATGAAGCTCAACAAGTGGAAGTGCTAAATCCTGCACCTGGGGAGGAACAATCCCATGCACCAGCACAGGCTGGGGGCTGACCAACAGGAAAGCAGCCTGTCAGAGAAGGCCCTGGGAGTTCTGGTGGACACCAAGTTGACCACGAGCCAGCAATGTGCCCTTGTGGCAAAGAAGGCCAACAGCTTCCTTGGCTACATCAGGCAGAGCATTGCCAGCAGGTCAAGGGAGGTGATCTTTTCCCTTGTACTCAGCACTGGTGAGGCACATCTGGGTGCTGTGTCCAGTGCTGGGCTCCCCGGTACAAGAAAGACATGGACGTACTGGAGAGAGTCCACTGAAGGGCAACTAAGATGATGAAGGGCTTGGAGCTTGGAGAGAGTGAGAGAGCTGGGACTTTTTAGGTTCATGAAGAGCAGGCTTAGGGGGCATCTTATCAATGTGCATAAATACCTGATGAGAGGGTAAAGAAGATGGAGCCAGGCTCTTATCTGTTGTATGCAGTGACAGGTCCTGGGCAAACAGCTGTGGCTGACCCTGCTCAAGCCGTGGTGGGACTAGAGACTTTCAGAGGGGCTGGGCAGCCTCAGTGACTCTGATTCTTAGGAAAGAAACAAAACAAAACAAACAAAAAAAACCCAACCCAGACCTGTCAACCAAAATAAAATGTCAGTGCTTGCAAATTTTTTTTTTTTTAACATTTCTGTAATGTATAGCTGTGTTTAACAGCACAGGCAGTTGAGCAGAGGGAGTCCATGAGTGCCAAGAAATGGGATACGGAAAACTTGACAACCTTCCCTGTCAACATCCACAAAGCCTGTGTGAGCCAGACAAGTAAGTAATAGCTAAAGGTTGAGCATCGTAGCTGGTACAAAAATGTTTAGGACAATTTTAAGTGTCTTCTCCTATGTTTTCAGAATTGACAAAGGGGGGAGATGGCTAGTTTCTCTTTTACTAACCACAAATGAATAAAAAGTTTGCCAGTCTATTCAGAGTATGTTCTTTTTTCTTTCCTTTTTTTTAATAACTCCACTCAATGTGGTTGGTTGTATGTGCTGGCATAATAATAGGAATATCTGCAATTGTGCTGCAAATTAATTCCATTTCTAGGAGTTTATCTTGTCCCAGTATTTGCAGTGCCTTGGATTTGATCCAAAGGTCTAAATTATTTTAATAGTGCACAAGGACACATTTCTGCACCTAAACACGTATGTACATCTTTTTTTTTTGCATTTATTTGTAAGATTCTATGTGCTAAATGACTTTTACATCTGTAATACTCATGCATGGTCTCATATTGATTAAATGCCTATCTGCTTCATATTTAAGGCCTGCTAGCAGCCCACTAATATATTTCTCTGTCTCTTCCATCCTCCGTACTTCTCCTTTGTTGAAATCAAACCAGAATTCAATGGTCAGAGAACCCAATGCAAAGCTACTGATTGCATGATACTGTGTATCATTCAAGAGAAAGAGTGATTTTTAAAACATTTTAAACTCAAAAACATGTTTGCAACATTAGTAAGTATACCTCTGCCTTTGATTCAGCTTGTGCATTTGTAACCGTTAAACGTGACTAGTTGGTGTTGGCACCAAGGGAAAAACTTGTTGCATTAGACTGTGTCAGCATGTCTGAATACAAAACATGAGCCCCTGGAGATTCTTTGATTTGATAGCATGTTAGTTATGTTTCTTTAGTTGACTGTGGTTGCTAAAATTTAGCTAAGAGCATGATTAATTTGGAAACTGGGAATCTTGGCCTAGTGGTACTGAATACAAGTAGGTCTCCTTGAAATAATCCTGACGCACTGTGTTTCCAGTATTTCCCTCATTTAAAAATGATCCAAGAGACAGTGGTTGGGCCTAACTTGGTAAAAGAAGCAGAAGAAACTTAGCTACGCTCACAGGTGGTAAAGTTGCCTTACATTAGAGTACGCAACAGCAATGTCAGGTATAAGAGGGTTCCAGAATAAGAAAAAACCCAGAGGCAAGTGGATTTGAACTAAAGACACATCATCTTTTTTGTGTTCAAGGTGTTGGCTACTTGGGGATAGCAAGACCTCTCAGGTGTATAAGCATCCCAACTCACAGTGATAGAGCAGACCTCTGCCCCAAGACATCTAAGAGGCCGTTTGTAGTACAATTTTTGGTATTGCAGGAAATGATAGTGCTACAGTTCAGACTATGCCATTGCTTCCAGTAAAATCCTGTCGCCCTGTCATCTGTCTTCCCCTTACGTTACTGCCTTTCTTTCCTTGTGTATCATGACTTAAATTTTCACTGGATTGAATTTCTGTTCCTGTGTTACTATACCAACATAAAGGAACCCATGGATACATGTGATGGGTTATTTCCCTCTTGAATGATGACGTAACATGTAGAAAAATGGCCCCAAAGTAAGAAGCTTTTTCTTGGGCTGTGTAAAAGATGCAGAAGAGCTAAGTCAACTGCTAAGCCCTGTGCCCTTTTCTGAAAAAAAAAAGATGTAAACCTCCCTAAGGTGTGTGCATTTCAAAGCAAACTCTTTGATAAATAAGTTCCATTGCAATCATCCTGATGACATGGTACCATTAAATGAGCCCGAAAAGTCCTTGTGGTTGAACTAAACACTTGCAACACAGTATTATCTTTGCAACTGGGTAAAATGTAGAAACTGAGCCTCTTATTATACTTATTTTTTCAGTTGTCTGAGTTATTATGTGTGGACAGATTATATGAGACTTCAATGCAGTCTGCAGAATGCTTACGATACGTACGCAATGTAATATTAGTAAAAATACTGGAAGTGTATTAGTGTTTTTTCAATAGAGTTTTAAAGAAAAACATCCTTTATCAAAACCTGAGGTTGATGATGGTCATGTCACTATTTAAAATCACTTCTTAAATGAATTTCTCATCTTATATTAGTACTGGCTTAATGTAAGAGCTAGTGAATGTTTTTTACTTAGACATGAATTTTCATAGTGTCTAAACAATACACTGGATAATAAACCTACCTTTAAGTAAATCTGGTTGGCAAATCAAACATATGTGAGCCTGAGGAAATCCATAAAGCATCCTATGACCCTGTTCAGTTGGAATTCTTCTAGTGCAGAAACTTGCCTCACATAATGCTGAGAACACCTATCCCATCCAGCTGTGTTTCAGTCTGCCTGGAACACATATACCAAAACTTGTCTTCATTCATGACCAGTATTTGTTTTACTTTTTATTTTTGAAAGTTGTTCTAGCTCCAAGACAGTTTAGAGGTGATATATCCCTCTGTAATGGGCATGTCAGACCAGAACAGACCTTTGTTTGGAGACTCCTGGCTTGAAATCCTACCTTTTATACTCAGATTTGATGTAGATGCATGGATAGCTACAGTCAAGGCCATCTGTTTTAATGAACAGCGAAGTGCCACTTGTAAAATTCTCACACTTTTGGGTGTTGTAGTGCAGAGGAGCCAAGCAAATGTAGATTGCTTAGCTGTACAGTATGGTATTGCACCTCTTCAGAAGAAACTCTTCCATCAAATAACTAAGGCAATGGTGAAAAAAAAATTGAGGGAGCCACATTTAACTTGATTTACAGCTTGTTCTATGGAAAGAATAACCATGAGGCAAATACACAAAGGAAATGTTCACGCACCTCTCTTATGCAATGGCTGCTTCACGTCGCATGTAGAGAACTGACAAAAATATTCAGAGCAGCTGTAATAATGGAATACTCATCAGGTCATTCCAAACACATAACCGAAATGTATCTGATCAAGGATGGTATTGAAGCATCTTTCAAATTAGGAAAAGGATTTCAAAACCAATTTTTTAAATAACAGATTGTTGATAAAAAAAACATTAATTGAGAATGCATTAGACTCTCAGACACTCAGCTTTCACAAAACAAGGTACACATGACACCCAGAACATTTTTAATAAGGTTTAGGTTTTGTTGTTGGAAATAAACAGATCTCTCTGACTTGTTGTTCCAAGATGAAGATTTCTTTCAACAGAATTACGTAACAAGGAATGAAATGACCTTTCAGTCACACTTCTTCAGCCAAACAGCTTGTTATCTTCAACTTGGTCTAGGCAGCGTTGTCCCCTTTAGCGTCAACCAGCAACCATTAATTGCCCCTCTTTCTATTGTGTGCATCCCAAGCTCCTGTGCTTCTTCAGTTCAAAAGATGTTGTTAGTTTTCTGAAATCTTCATTGTAATGACTAGTTGTGCCACTTCCTCTAATACATGAATAGTCATTAGCAGCATAGCATAATCCTTCTAACAATATATTGCTACTATCCCATGCCTAACAAACAGCAGAGGTGCATGGAACAGAAGCGGTGCCTCTCTGCCGGGGAGTCTCCTTTGCTGCCCTGATGGGTATTTATGATAAAGCCACATGATATCCATGTTTGCCTACCATTGCCAGCTCATAGCACCTATGGCTGGAGTAACTGTTCACAAATACTGCTGTTCCAGCTCAGCATTTATCTTCAGCTATCAGGCTGTTCTTATTGCTGTTGCAGGAAAAAATGCTATCAATGCCACACACAGGAGGACAAAAATGTTTTTATAAAAGAACTCACAGAGATTCCTTTTTGTCTGTTTAAAGACTCCTCTTCTTTCAGCTGCTGCCTGTAGGCCCTCATTTCCAGTGTAAAACACAACACAATTAACAAGATACTAATAAAAGAGAAGATGGTCCAGAAACAGTTCAGTTATGTGGACTGTTGTGCAAATTGTCCAAACCTTTGTATAGTTTTGCTAAAACTTGAAATGGTCCTTCAACTTCTGTAAAGGTGCTTTCAGGTTTTCTTCTCTGAGCCTTTTTATGGATATTGCCACTCCTGTTACCAATCTTTTTTTCAGAGAAAGGTGACATCTTTGTCACCAGAACTGCTGTTACTCAGAACATCCCTTGTTCGAGTCCATGTACATCATCTCTACAGGACTACTCTTTCTGTTGTTTGGCTATCAAAAACTCTTTCCTGCTCTTCTGTCTTCAATGTTTCCATCAGATTTGAAAATGTTTGATTGCTGAAAACACCCTTACAAGCATAGTGCATGGTATATTATAAATATATCACAAGTTCATTCTGTATAATGCTGATAACACAAACTTAAGCCTTAGGCTAGTAAAACACTATTACTGTCAATGAGGTAACAGCAGTGTGCCAGTGGGCCCATGAGCGCTCAAATACATTTCCCTGACGATATTGACCCATTGGCAACTGGCAGATGTTGATTACACACATGCTAGTGCTTGCCCTGCTTCTGTGAGGCTTTTTGGGTTGCAGTGAGAAGGTACTGCAATTTTTGTTTTCTTTTTTTATGTATCATCTTATATCTCTGAGGATAACTTTTGTCAATCCAGTTGTGACCCTTATATTGGCTGCATGGAGAGCTCCCTAAGCACCAGTTCAACAACCTACACTATAAACCCCACGTAAATGCATTTTCTAATCTTGGTAACAGAACAGTAGATTTTAAAACTTATTCTAATGTCAGTTAATTAGTGTTAAAATAAGGGGGTTGAGATGATTGTAGTCAGATTTTGTTGTGCTAATTACCTCTTGAATATGCTATTCGGGGTTAGGAAAGTGCTGCTCAGGGGATGACAAAATCAGAGCCACGGTTAGTAGAGCCCCTTTAAACTCTGGAGATGGCAGGAATTTCTAGTGCTTTCAGTCCTAAAGTTAGAAAGACATTACACTGCATGATCAGGTCTTTTATTGCATCTACTGAATGCAAAACAAACAAACAAAAAAAACCCCACACAACCCCACACATATATTGCTAAAAAAATCCCCAATTATTTAATATGCTACATGTAGCTAAAAGTGGTTAAGATCTCATATTCATGATGTTTTGTTATGCTGCAAAAGGCAAGACTACAAAAATTATCTATCTGGCTTAGATTTGCATGGTAACTAAGATTTACCTGGCAGGAGTTCATAAGGAACAGGCATAATAACGTCAAACTTCTGGCTTCCTTAAGAAATCTAATTTGTAACCCCTAGCTCTGCATTCTACTGGTCTGAAAGAGATTTTCTTATACTGAATAAACATTTTTATAGAATACCTACTTTTAAAAAAGCTCAAACAATTGCTTGGTTGATACCTGTGAAATAACAAAATGTTAAGCATTTACCATGTTAAAAATCAGTCTAGGAGCTGAATAATATAATCTAAACCTCAGAACGGAATTAAGGGCATTGATTAGCATCATCTGATCCCAGACATTGACTCACATTATTAAAATCTATTCAGTGGCTACTAAATGATTGTTTAGAGAATTATTATTTAATAGTGATTTTCCCAGTTATGTCTACATTTTGAATATTTGAAGGATTCAGATTATTCACTGATATGATCTGATTCGTTTCACCAAGAATCTGCCCTTAATAGGTACTTTTTTGGTAAAAGGTAGTTACACTGAGGCCGAAAGAAAAGTGACAAGGTTTTCTTTGTAAGCAGGAATGCTCTTTACCATGGTTTCCTCACCATGTTCCTCAATATCTTTCCCTTTTTGATGTACATCAGAATCATATTAAATATGTGATGGGGGGAGAGCTTTTATAAGGTTTGGGGCTGTAAAGTGACTGCAGTTTCACATGCTATTCTGTTTGTAGTTGAACTAGGTTTACTGCTGCCACCTCTCATCTGTTAATAACTGCTACATTCACCAGAGGTTATAACCAGTTCACATCTACCAGCATAACAAGCCATGTGTTCACCCTCTAAGGGGGCTCTCAGGATGATATGTGTTCCCTAAAGATCTTTCATGGTAGGAAAGACTGATTATGAGTGAGATATAAAAACTTCTGATTTTGGAGGATGGTGACAGGGAATAATAATATTAACCTAGCTCAGTTGTGCTAGAACACCAGGGTTGATAACTCACCTGTCTTTAATATGAAAGGGATTGGGAAAATTGGCTGTAGGCTTGCATTAGCTGACCACAGTAGGTATGTAATTCCATCTACATATAATTAGGTTTTCCACCTGTACAGTGTCTCTCAAAGGCACTGTGAGAATTTCATTTGTTAATGTTGGCAAATCTCTGTTTCTCAGAAGAGATAGTACATTGTCTATGATATCTAGATATTAATTAAATTATATAAAGGATACGTCAGTGTCATTTCAAAATCAGATATATTCCTAAGCATAATTAAAAAAAACCCTTTTATGATGCATTAGTAGCAATTACAGCTAGAGGATCCCAATATTTATGCAATTAAGTAATTACAAAACAAATCATTACTTGAGCTGTCTTAAATGAATATAACCTGAAAAGGTTAAAGTAACCCTAAGGCAATTAATCTCTTCTTCTGCAATGACCAGTACCATGAAATGTTTATTAAACATGACCTTATCTTCCCTCATTTTGCAGTTCACTGTCAGTGTCCTCAGTCTACAGTGCATTCATTGCTATAGTATTTTGTGAGGAGAGCAAAGCACTGAGAGCCCAGAAATCTGACTTCTGTTCTCTCCCAGTTCTCAGCAGGGTATCTAACTATAATTCCTTATTTTTCCTATCTGTAAAATCCAGACAAGAAAGTAAAATAATCATGGCTGATAGAAAAATGCTTTGCAAATCATGGATGAAACACATGAAAGAAGGTCACCCACAACAGATGGGTAATTTTAACACCAGTATGTATAACACGGTCCTAAATGTGACTCCAACTCAAATGCCTAACAGCAGTCTCAATGATGATAATCAGTTGGAAGTATTTAAAGCCTTCATAAGTATTAACCAACACAGTTTCATAATTTTTCTGAGATGTTATTGCCCTATACAAATAATATGTTGAAGCAGAAAGAGGTAACTGCCAAGCCTGTCCTGACATAAATTTTTGCGATGACTCAAATGGCAGAATTGATCCTGATTTTGGGCTTCACTTTGACTAAAAGTGTAGCACAATGACATTATTATTACTGTGAAACACAGACCATGGAGCTTTTCTTTGTATTACTAGATTACACAAATGTGCTTACATTTAGTTATGCTCCATGAAAACCATTCCAAATGATTTATCTGTTAAGAATCAATAACTTGTTTCATGTAATTTTGACTTACTACAGCTGGTTAAGCAATGCTTTTTCCTCCAAAATCTTAAACAACTTAATATTTAACTGAGCATTTTTGCTGGGTAAAACAAGCTCCCTCTGCTGGATCTGGAGAAAAGAGTATGGATCTGCCTGGGTCCTGTGGACGAGGGCTGGGCATTGATTGGGGCTTTGCTGTTCATTTGAGGAAAGTGGATTTTCTTATTGATCCTGCTTGTTAAAAACACCACTTAAAGGACAATGAGTCAAAGCTTTGTCTACAAGTAGTAATGAACCACTGAGGAAGACTACCTGCTCCAAAGGGACAAAGTGGCCTTTCCTGAGACTTGTATTTTTTACTAGTCATTAGAAAGTCACCCCTTTCTGTGAAAAGAAACTAAGATTTTGAATAGTAAAGGAAACTATGTTGTGCCTCTTTCAACACTGAAGAGCTAAATTCACTGCCTGCTATACCTCACATCTGTCTTTCCCATGACAGCAGGAAAATTGCTCAGCACTCTCTTTCAAAAGCATGAGACCAGTTTAAAAATAATGAGATTTGATATACCAAGAGAGTGGGCTGTGCAGAAGGGGAGCTCTTTTCTTAATGAAAACTGAGATTATATCATCATCATTTTATTAGTATATTATTTAGTAAGTATAGTTATATGGTTATAATTATTATATAATCCTCAGTCTCCAACACCTGCTTAAGAAAAAACATCAAACGCAGTGAAAATCAGAATTAAATAATGACATACAACAACACTACAATTTGTAAAATCTGCAACAAAGTCCTCATTTTTCAAAGTTTGGTACGAAACAAAAATCAACTATGACAGAATGTGCCCTTCCTAAATACTGTTCGGCCTTTGGATCATTGCTCTCCTTGGACTCAGTGTGTGCTAACTGCTGTGTATGAACCAATGAGCTTCTAAGATGCGTGACATGTTTCTGTTCCAAGTTGCAAAGTTTCATAGATGTTTGTAACATTCTGTCCTTACCAGGAACTGTGACCAATTAAGCCTAGAAAGCTCTCTTGGACAAATCAGCTTGTCTCCAAAACAGACAGAAAGCATGTTCCATATTAAATTGTATTATTTTGCACATCTAATTTAATACCCTTTGGGAACTGGTTTTCATAAATCACACTGCATCTCACTCCTCTTCCCTGCCTCTTGTAGCAGTCTAATACCTGATTGTTACATACATAGACCTTTTGGGGTTTTATTCATATAACTTAAGTTTTGTCCTGTAATATGAATATGCTGAAGAAGGAACAAAACTAAAAGTGAGGAAGGAACAAAACTGTCTTTCCACATAACCGTGGGAAATCTTTGCTTTGTACATAGTTGTAGGAGGATTGTGTGCTTCAGCATAGCTACCCGTTTAGATCTGCATGTTACCTTCCTCTTCTTCATATCTAAACGTACACTGCTAACTACCGTAGAAAAGGGCTATTCTTAAACAGGATGGAATTAATAGACTATACCACAATTTCCTACGGGAAAAAGCTGCTCAGAGTCACAGAATCACAGAATCAATCACAGAATCACAGAATGGTTGTGGTTGGAAGGGGCCTCTGGAGGTCCAATCCCCCTTCTCAAGCAGGGCCACCTAGAGCCAGTTGCCCAGGACCATGACCAGATGACTTTTGAATATCTCCAAGGATGGAGACTTCACAACCTCCCCGGGCAACCTGTGCCAGTGCTCAGTCACCCTCACAGGGAAAAGGTGTTTTCTAATGTTCAGAGGGAACCTCCTGTGTTTCAGTTTGTGCTCATTGCCTCTTGTCCTGTCACTGGGCACCACTGGAAACAGCCTGGCTCCATCTTCTTTACAGCCTCCTTTGAGGTATTTATATACATTGATAAGATCCCCACTGAGCCTTCTCCTGCATGGACAAGGCTGGACTGGCCACTGCTTCCTTCTTTGTGCTGCATCTCTGCTCCGGATAAGGGGAAACTACCCCTAGATGTGTTTGCTCATCCAGAGAAAGAGCACAGCTCATCTACAAACAGGACATGCCTTTTAATGGGTCAGAGCAGCAACACTAGAGACAGGCTGAAGCCAGATATTTCCACTGTGGTTTTTTGGGGAAATGTTTTCACTGACAGCATTAGGTGGGGGAAGTCCTGGTAAAAACATTGCCGTGTCTGCTATCGGAGTTTTTTTGTGGTGTTCACCAGGCAACCTATCACCAGAATTAGCTAAATCAGAGCTAGCTTTTTTAACTAACTCTAAAACAATTCTTACTGCTACCACTGAAAAGGCACTAGAGTTAATGCAGGAGACCTTCCAGAATAGCTTGGAGCTAGCACAGCTGCAGTACAGGACGGTGAAGTGATAATCTGTTGGAAGCAGGCACTGCTTCTCATGTGTAGTGAGATGCTTCCTTTATCAGATGTAGCATTAGCATGCTATGACGAGCCTTTCTTTCAACAGACTGACAATTCTAACCCAAAAAGCAGTCTCAGACAAAGGAATAACATTTTAAGAAAGCAAAGCAAGAAACAAATTTCAGCATATGCTTGGATTCAGTTCCTTAAGAGTCTGGAAGCTAGAAGTTTGCTTTTTATTTACAATCAAAAGGTCCATAATAAAAAAATCTGCAAGCAAAAGATTGCTTTAAACACATCTATCCCCAGACGGATTCCTGCACAATGTCACAAGTATCCAACAACAGATTTCATACTGTTGACCACTACCTTACAAGCCTGGTGGTCCAGAAAGTTTTCCACCTACTCTATTGTTTGTTTATACTGTCTATATCTCACCAATCTGGTTACAAGTATACTACAGGAGATTGCTCTGAAGGCCTCACTAAGCTGAGGTAAACAGTATCCACTGTTCTCCTCTTGTCTATATGGGATGTTATAGAAGACAATCCTGTTGGTCAGGTACGATTTGTCCTTCCTAAATCCATCCTCCCAATCACTTTATTGTCCTTCAGTCATCTGGGCATGGCTTCCAGGAGGATTTGCTTCGTAATCTTACCATGGACTGAGGTGAGGCTGGCTAACTTGACATTCCCTAGATCCACCTCCTTGCCCTTTTTGAACAAGGCTATGTGTCCTTTACCTTTTTCAAGTCATCAGGAACCTCTCTGAAACACCATGACACTTTGAAGGTGGTACAGAGTGTCTCACAGGAACATCAGCCAGTTCCCATAACATCCTGAGATGAATTCTGTCTGGTCCCATGGACTTGCATGTGTCCAACCTGGTTAAGTACTCCTTAACTCAATCCTCCTCTACCCTGGGTAACGCTTCATTCCCCAAAGCCTTGATAGTAGGCTCGGGGACCTAGGAGACCTGAAGACAAACACAACCAGTAAAAATCAAGGCAAAGAAATCACTGACTGTCTTAGCCCTTTCCGTAGAAGACCTTAATGTTGCTCTTCACATCCTTGATAATTTCAGCTCCTGCTAAGTTTGGGCTTTCCTAACTCCATCCTTTTTTGTATCTCAAAAAGTTTTTAGAGCTTTGGCCTGTATTGCATAACTCCTAACAAAGAGACCTGTACTTTATTTCTGATACTGCTTTTGGCTGACCCATTCTTCCTTTCATGCTGGTAACACACAAAGGCGAAACAAACTATTCAGTACACAGTTCCAGGGTCCAGGGCTACCGCTCAATGTCTCTCAATCCATCCTACATTGCACCTCACATTAACTGCCCTTGTCTGCTGAATCAAAACTTCCATAATAAAAATCCATATTCTTGTACCTCAGAGAAACATAGTTTGACAGAATTCAAAGAAACTCTGAAACAATAGACATGACTAATATCCCTGCAATTTCATCTTCTGTGTTATGCATCTGAGCAAGAGCCATTCTACAATGCTGCTCCATCAGCAGCAACACTAAGTCTCTACAGCCCTACTGAAAAACCATTTATAATTCACAGTTCCAGCTGTAGGTGGCACTGAATGATACCATGCATGTTTTTTTCTTTTTCTGTATTCAGATTTCTTCTTTGCTAGATAACACAGATAGCCTCTAACCTTTTCGCAACTCTTGGCTGTGACAGGCAGCAGAGGACGTTTGTCTGAGAATGTAATAGAACAACACGTGAGCAGAGGATTTTTCAAAGTTATGGGAAGTTCTGTTTGAAACATACTAGGCCTTGTTAGGTGAATATATTTTACTATATTTTTCCATCAAAATCGGATCTAGAAAATTCAATGAGTCCCTTTTGACAAGGAAATATGGGACACGGAGAAATAAGTGTAGTATGCCAGCTAAGGCACACACAACAGGAATCCAGAAATCCCATAATTGCCTGAAATCCATCTCCTGCTCTGGTGTCATACACGGAAACATGCACATTGCCTTCATTTTTGGAGCTTCAGGGATAGTGTCCTCTTTGAGATTTTTAACCCCTTTTAAATTCTGTTTCTGCTGTACATAAAATAAAAGACTGACAGCAGTTTTTCTATTGTCAGCTCAGAATAGAAGCCGTCTGTAACCAATAGGTCTTTACATCCTTACCCAGATGTTCGTGCCTGATCTTGATGTAAAGCTACCCCTTATGCATTTGTCAGTAAGGGGAGGGGGTGTTTTTAACTTTTAATACTGGAGAAGTAAAATGTTTAGAAATCTGCTACGCACGTTACTATCACTTTTCTATGTGCTCAGTCAAAAAAAGCACAGAAGAGGAACATTTAGAAAAAGCTTTTCAATGAAGTCTATTTTCCCTTAACATACTGAATATCATAAATGCTGGATCTGGAAACTATTACAACATTTTTAGAAGCTGAAGAGTAATCATAATGAGATCTTGCAAGCAATGAACTCTATTCTCCCTCTGACATACAGAAGGATTTACGGACATATTATTGCCTGTGCATTCAAAGAAAAATCCCTTGTGCATCAGCACAATAGGACACAAATATCCACTGAGTTCTTCCACAATTACAGTGTTAGTTTCACCCATTTATGGTTTTTTTTTATTATTATTCTAACAGTAGATGGCAACATTTAGTTGAAACTTGGCAAACATTTCTGAGCTTTACAGAGCCATTTCAGTTCTGATTTTACTCATGAGACTTAGAGATACAGAAAAATAACATATAGCAGCATATAATTAGAAACTGTAAATTAACTAAATTGTTTAATTATCTATATAAATTAATATAGCAATTACCTTATTTTCTTCCAAATTCCAGCTTGCCCAGGATAGTTTTTGACTGAAAGCCAGCTGTGCTCTGACAGCTGGTCTGGCAATTTGGAAAAATGTCAGTGTCCTAAGGGTTAAGCTTTCATAAAAATATGATTTTTATACAAAATCATAACTGGAGACAAGCAGCAGGTTAATTTCTTAAAGGGTTATCAATAAAGCTTTTCTTGAACTGCACAGCTTGGATTCAGATCTGAACTGCCAGCATCTCGGGACATCTGGATCAAGCTTTTCAGTGTAGACATTTACATTTCTCCAACTTTTACCATATCTGTCTCCCCTGATAGGTGCTCAGTGAATATTCCCATTTAATGCTGAAGTTAATGAGAATTCCACTGTTGACTTGATGGAAACAGGAATATCTCCTGTAACATTAAAGAATAGAACTGCTCTCAGTTATTAAGATCACAGTAAAACTGAAATCTCTTAACACTTCAGAGCTTGTCTTGTAACAGATGTCCACATGCCTCAGGTGCAGGCTCAGGCATAAGGTGAAGCAGTATGTCTCCACTCACCAAAAATGGGCAAGTATCCACATCCTGGGCTGTATTCTAGTGTTTGCATACACACTGAAGGTGCTTGTGTAATGTTTGGCCTTGGCAGAGGAGGCAAAGGGTTTAGGAAAGGAAATGCCAGCTGCTTCAAGCTCTCTAGATATACTAGTCAAAGTCAGGATATGTGTGTGTTTAATTAGAATAGGCAGCACTGCTTGAACTAAAGACTTGCCTTGTAGATCTGTTCAAGCAAAATATTTTCTTCAGGTTTTAATTCTTTTAAATATTAAATAGAGACCTTTGTGTAACATACATCTGTGTGTGTGTGATTCCTTATCTAGATCTGCCTTGAAATCTTGGGCTTCAACTTCTCATCAACAACAAGAAAGACCATATAGTCAAGGAACATTCACCAAATTCTTCTGTTTAAATTACAGTGAAAGTAAAAAGCAGATCAGCAGGTACCTTAACATGCATGGCTTCGCAAACCCCTCTGGCCAAGGCACAGTATTCTCCATAGATAGTGCATCAATCACTCAGAGAGACTAGGGCATTATTCCCGGCTTTTAGAAGCGCAGCCTGCGCCTTGTGCTGTTGAGAAGACAAGTACAGAAAGAATGTCCTTTGAGAGGGAGACTGGGAGCTGAGCAAAGAGAGGGGGGCCTCGTACAGGGAAGAGAGAAGAAAAGAGAAAGGAAAAAGGCCCAGACTCTGGAAAGCAAGACGCCT
Source organism: Nipponia nippon (assembly GCF_047370975.1). Classification (NCBI taxonomy): domain Eukaryota; kingdom Metazoa; phylum Chordata; class Aves; order Pelecaniformes; family Threskiornithidae; genus Nipponia; species Nipponia nippon. The sequence goes on from NW_028262402.1 coordinate 42,006,736, forward strand.
TTTCAGCTGCCAGGGGTTTAACAACAGCAGTCATGAGGTTATCCAAGAGGGAGTGAGCTTCTTATTATAAATACCAGATGATTTCATGGGCATGCTCTGGATCTCACCACACTTCTATGTGCATCCTATTAAGTGGTGTTTGGTCTCTGACTTTTTCTTGTAGAAGGATCTCTCCTGAAGAACTTCACCAGAGGCTGCACATTCCACAGGGCATTTATGTGGATGTGGAAGAGTTCAGCAAATTTCCTGTGTATCTATAGCTACTGCACTTTTCTCTGATAATAGAATGAAAGATAGATAGAGTATTAAGAAATGGAGTATTCTGGAGTTGTAAAATCTAGTAAATACAGGGCAGCCTCTGTATTCTTCAGATAGACTGAGATTAAGTTATCTCTAAAGAGGTGTTTAACCAGAGGAAGACAGAAGCATCTAGAGATAGGGGTAAATAGATTAGGATTAAGTAACTGAGGCTGCCCTCCGTGCTTCAGTTGTGACTGCAGAATTCCTTTGAATTCATCTCCCTGCAAGGAAATCCAGTGCAGCTGCTTGAAAAACCTCTGACTGTGGAGTGAGCGGGAATAGGAAGCTGCTAAAACTTTGGCTGGCTGCTAGGACTGGTTTTGAATCAAGAGCAGGAGAAAGTCCCAGCATAAAAGACATGGAGGTTTAAAAGCTGAAAAGCAAGAGAAATCAGGAGATTCAGGGTCACTCATCTTATGAAACAAGCTTTTCTTATAAAACACTTTCAAAATGTTATGCCAATGTAGATTTCTACTTACAAAATAAAGAAGTCTGTAGGTGATTGAATGATCCTGGAAGGAACCAGTCAGGAAGGACAGGCACAAATTTTCAGTAATCTCTCCTAAAACAACAATGCATTTAGGCAGTAATTGCCTAATAGCAGTCTGTGCAATTTGTCGAAGCTGGAGGACACAAACATAGCCAACCCAAGAGGTTAAATGGTGGGGTTGGAGCATAGCTTTTCATATACTGCAGCTTGAAAATAACACGGGTAAAAGAGGGCCTCTGATTTGGTGCTGTCTTTTCTGGAATGTATAGTGCAACTAGATCTAAATTTTGGGAGAGTGCCCAGTTTCAGATGTCTAAAGCCTCTGTTGAAAGCAGTGGAGACTATACACTGCCAAAGTTTTATGTATGCAACTGCAGATTGATTGCCTAATGGCAGTGGTGGGCTTTGATCATGAGTGTCTGGAGAGAGAAGTCTCAGTAGGTGCCCTTTTCCTCTTTTTCCCCCTTACTCTTCTAACTCCTAATTCTACTGTTTTTCTATGTTTTCCCCCTGTATTTACTAAAAGCTTTTCACTGATACCTAAAATATAAAAGTTCCCCTCCACACATATTTCTTTTCTTTAACGGCTTGCTAGTTGAGGACTGTGCAAGAGGAGTTAGCTGAAGAAGGTGCAAGGGTATGCCATTGCTCTAACACTGTCTATTTTGGGCTTTATGGGTGAGAGAAACAGATGAAGATAATTTCCTTTCATTCTCTGTTTCTTATTAGTAAATCGTGAAGGATTCTTAGGTACAGAACATCCAAGCAGGGCCATCATCTGTATGCAAGGGAAAATTCTTTCCTTACAATTTGGTCAATGTGGGAGTCAGAGTCACATAAAAGATATAATAAGCTGCTGCTTCTCGCAATTAGAGGTTTTGTTCTGATGGCAAATTAAAATTTAAGTCCAGCAGAATTAGGTGAGAAATCTTGCATATTCCCAGCTAACCACATATTGTGATTCCACTTGGCAGCTAATACGACTCAGAAAATTGCTTTTATTGGCCCCTACTTTCCATTTTACGTACACTTCTGGAATCGTGAGAAATGACAGCAAACTGCCATGAATACATCCTTAGTCTGTATTCATTGCTCGCTTCCTTCCCTTAATGAAAAGAAGGGTGACGCATCAATTTTTATACCTTTTTACTGAAAAAAAGAATAGCATTCTTAATACTTACGTACCTAACAGATGGGATGAAATGACAAAGAAATGCCTGACAGTGTAGGCTCTGTTTTTTAGTGAAAAATCTTGCACAGTCAAAGAATTAAAACATTTTTTAAAATCGTGCTTGCTCTAAAATCAGCCTGTTCATTTTTCTTTATAACTGCAGTTATGCAGAATCATCTCAGAAGCTTTCAATTCTGCTACAAAGACAGATGTTTGAACAATCCCCTCCTGCTCAGTATCAGCTGTTCAGCAGAGTTTGCCTCAGAAATAAAGGACCAGTTACCTCCTAATTCTGGCTGCCTTTTCAGGAATGATACAGGGATTTCTTAATAACAAAAGTACCTTCTTTGTTCTGAGGGTCAGCTAGAAAGCCTCTGGCAAGTGCAGATTCAGCTCATCATCAGCAGAACTTGCTGTGGCTCCTTGCTCTTAAACTTTACGTACAGGCTGATTGATTATACAACCAGTATAATTTTTGTGAAAGTATGGTGGAGCTCATCACCCTGAGTCCCCCATGAATTCTGCATTTCTCCCTTTCAGGCATGAGAGATTCACTTGTTTGATTAGCAGCAGCAGATCAGGCCACTTGAGAAAGAATGTAGGTAGCTGCATGGTCTGTTCTGCTGTGGGTACAGAGTGAGGTAGTGAACCTGATTCAGTGTTCAAAGCTAAACAGTCTTGAAGGCTATACTGTCACATCGTTTTACTCATAAGTCAGTGTCCTTGGGTGTGGATGTGAAGAGGATCTAAAGAAATGGAGAACCCCCAAAACAGGTGAGGATATAGTGTCAGTATGCTCTTCTGGGTTGTCACGTGATTTTCTCTAAATAGGCTTCACAAGGAGTCCCCTGAATATACAAGCAAGCTACATTGCTGTTTTCCTTTCCTTTGGTCCTGGGTTACCATTGTAGGAGGGGTTCTTTTCCTTCAGAATCAAAAAGCTTTCTGAGAGGTGAACCACAAAGTGAAAAATAAAAATTAAACTTGACTTTGCATATTAGAGCCTTGACCGGGGAAGGGAGCAGGAGAACGCTCCCTATAAATGAAGTCCCAGTTTAACAAAATTATAAAAGCCCCATAAAAGATTAAGCATAGAAAATAACGGCAGTCCAAAAATATGGTAACAAAACACAGTAAATCATTCTTGGAGGGAACCCGTTTCATTTTCATGAATTAGGACGACCTCTGAATACTTCACCAAAGTTCTTATTTTACCACTCCTGAGCTCATAAAAGAGGGTATATTTCATCCCAGGGGTACTGTTAAGATACTGTGAGTTAAGCCCAGAAATATGCGCTGAACATCCCCCCATTACCAGACTGGGTGGAGCCTTGTGCATAGGACTAAAACTCGTGTAACCCTTTCAAAACCTCCCTTTTCTCATGGCCTTCCCTGCTGCTATGCTCTGGTCTGAGGAATTTGTCCTTGTGAGGAGGTGACAACCTATGTAGCAACTGGGCTTGCTGGAGTCTCTGGTAGAGATGTTCATTCACACTTGATATTGCCTCCTAGGAATTCAACAGTCAACAGTGGACTAGAGGCACCATTACTCATGCGTGGGTCACAATGGGAAGGAAATTAACATAAAAAATGTAAGGCATACTGTGGCCATAAGTAGCACTACGAGGACTACTGTAACAGGGGGTGGCCTCCAGCTCTGACAAATGACACCAAAGTCTAATTTGGCTTCTCTAACAGCAGGCATCCTAAGAGCCGCCTTTGCCCCACCTGTCATTTCTAAACATGCCGTATGTGCTTCGGTTCCCAGAGGTGCAGGACAAATTCCCAGACAGCTACTCTATCTGGAAATGTTAGGGATGGAAATATTCAAATGGCAAGAAAATAGATGTCATCTCCCTCTCCTCTCCCCATCACCATCAACGCTGTGCTTGATCTCTGCCATGGCTCTCCTCCACCCTCCTTTCAAGACAGGACAAATCTAAGTGCTTCATCCTTCCTTGCTAAGTCTCATCTTCTCTTGTTCTTGAATGTGTCTCTTTATTTTGCTCATATATACATCAAACAAAGGCTTTGTTTATACTTCAGTCTAAATTTCTGCTATTCTGTAGTAAGTGGAGAACTATATTTCATTTCATGACTATGGTAGGAGCCAATGCTCTCCATTTTGGTGGGTTGCACAGCTCTGCCTACCTCATCTGCCTAAAGCAAAGCAGAGATTGGGAGTTGCACATTCTGCCTCTCATGGTGGTAATGGCATCCTGGTGTTAGCTTCTCTGTTTCATAAAATGGGATGACACTGGCTGGCAACCTGGCTGCCTTTGAAGATCTGGTTGCATGGCTGAGGTAGATAGTAACAGCGATGACTTGTAAACAGCCAACTGATGTTAGATTTGAGCTGGTTAAGAAGTCGGGGTGGGGAGGAGCAAAAAATCCTCAGCAAACAACGGTACCTCTTTGTGATGAGATGGCATTTGGGAGCACATGGCGCACAGCTTAGACTGCAAGAAACTGACAGCTCTGTGGAAAAGCTGTGCATAAGCATCTCTGCAGGCATCGAGCTTGCTGGTAAACCTGCCAGGATGATTCCATAGAATGTTATTTTTCAGTTTGCTTAATGAAGAAGCATGCAGTGATACCACTAAACAGTTTTAAGCACTCACCACACCTCAGTAAATTAAGAACTAAGGTGAATCCTGGAGATTTAATACAGATTTGTGTCCATAAGCATTATTGTGCAGTACTATGGAGATCTGAAGTGCAACAAGACTTTAATTATTTCAAGCAGGGTATGTCAACTTAGCCGGTAATTTTTACCTTTGCTTCCCTTCTGTGACATGAGGCTAATGGTCCCTTCACCTCGGAGGGGTTTGTGCACAAGTCAACAAAGCCACGTTTGCAACGCCCTTGTGGGCTGTGATGAGAAGGTGGATGTGCCCCACGGAAGCGCTTGGCCAGAGGATGGGTCTCTTGGGTCGGGGTCCGGTGAGCCAGTGTCTGAGGGACGGCGCAGGGAGATGCTGTCAGCGGGAGAGGGGCCCGCTGGTTGTCACCGCTGGCTCAGGCGTGGAGCAGGCCGGAGGTGCAGAGGGGTGCCCCGGGCCTGCCCCAGCCACGGAGAGGCCCTCCTCGCCCCGGAGGAGAGCTAAGGTGGGCAGAGGAGGACGAGGTGGGGCCGCGGGGGACCGACCCCCGCTGCCCGGAGCTCAGCCCCACACCGCCGGCGGGCGGCGCCGGGGCCGCGGAGGCGCGCGGGCGGCGCTAGGGGGCGCGCGGGGGCCGCGCTGCGCTGCGCGGCCGCGCATGTGCCGCACCCGGGGCTCCGCCGTCCCAGCGCCGACCGCGGGCCGCCGCCGCCCGCCGCGGGCCCGGCAGCAAGGCGGGGGCGGCTCCCGGGGCTCGGGGCTGGCGCGGCGGCGGCGCCTTGCCGTGCGGCCCCCTGCGCGGCCGCTTGTCCGCCTGCGGCGGCCGGAGGTGTCGCCGGTGGCCCGCGGGAAGCCGTGCCCTGCCGCAGGGGCGGGAGCGCTTTCCACCGCTGCCCGGTGGCGCGGGGAGGCTCTGCCCAAATGAGGCAACTTTTCCTCCGCAGGGGGTGAAAGCCTCGGGCTTCCTAAAAATAATCCCGCCGAGGCCGTGCCGGCGGTGGCAGCGGGGCGGGGGAGGCGACAGCCGGGTTCGGGGTGGGGGCGAGGAGGGGTGCCCGGGCAGGGCGGAGGGGCCGCCGCCCGCCTGCCGCCGGCCTCGCTGGAAAACCGCTGCCGCTCTTCCACTGGCGCCGTCAGCGGGGTTTTTAAATCTGTCTGCGTTTAAGCCTAAATGAGTAAAAGCCAGGAAACGGTCGGTAAAGGACAGGGAAGGCTGCGCCGCTGCCCTGCGGGACCGCCGGGGCGCGGAGCGCCGGGCCGCGCTCCCCGGGGCGGGCAGGGGCGAAGGGCATTGCCCCGGCAGGTGCAGGGGCAGCGGGGCAGGGCGGCCGCGGTAGCCGCGGACGTCCCGCCGGCCTAGCTCGGCGGGAGGTGGCCGGTGAGGCCCCGGGGAGATGCCCCCCATGCTCCCGAGGCGGAGGCCGTGCGGGTGCGGAAAGGGGGGCGGGGGGCGAGGGCGAGGAGGGGCGGGGGCCCCGTCGCCTCAGCGAAACCCGGCCGCCTTCACCCCGGTAATCCGGCAACAAATACGACGCAGAGCTGAAATGAAACTCCCCGAGCGCACCCCTGGCGAACAAAAGGCGCAGGTCCCCCCGCTGCCCACCACCCCCTCAGCGGTGTCCTGCGTTGTGTTGTGGGCTTCGCGCTTTATATTTAGCCTCTTCGTGGAGGCTGGAGTCTCTTTATTGTGTGAGGCTGGGAAGGCATTTGCGAGGAATGCTCTGTTGCTCGCTGCCTGCGTTTTCTACTGCCCTTTTTGAGCAAAGCGCTGCTCTGGGCTGCAGCCTGCGGTTGGGGCCAGCGCTTCGGCGGGAGCGGGGAGGCAGCGGGGCTGCGGGACACCCGCTGCCCCTGCGCCCTCGCTGCCGGCGGAGGCTCTCCGTACGTCTGCGGGTGCCTCTCGTTGTCTGCTCCCAGACAGCCCAGGAGTCCCCGTGTTTTAAATACACCGGCCCGCCTGGGTGGTGTGACAGAGAGAGAAATAGCGATGCAAAGAGAAAGCGCCTAACTTGAGGAGCAATGTCAGTATTGCACTCCGGTTTTGTAGGTTTTCCCTACCTGTCAAAGGAGTTTATCACTATTCTTCAAGAGCCGGGAAAAAGCAACTAAGATGCACTACAAATATAGAGGAATTAGAGACCCTAATGTTTCAGTGGGCTAGATATAATCATACGGAAAGGTTACTGTACAGTAAGAATAGGTATTGAATTTATCGATGCGCACATACAGGAAAAAATAGCCTTTCTTTTATTTCTCTATGCAATTTCGGAGCGTTAGTGCAGAAATCAGGGTAAGTGGGAAACAATGCCCATAATTACAAGCAAAAAAAAAAAAAAAAAAAAAAGACAATGACGATTGAAAAGGACGGGGGCGGGGGGTTGTTAGCGGCACACAAAACATCACGAAGACAGTAGGCTTGTTAGACGCAGCGAATGTTTATCTGGATGGCTGCTCACTCCGTTTCTTCGTAACAAACACTATTTTTATAACAAAGCAGTTATTGCTCCTTGTCATGACAACAGTCTCGTGCTTAATGATCGTGTTCCGTTGCCGAGGTTGTAATGATTTGGAGCCGCAAAACTCGGGTTTTAGGCGCTCCCCTCACACACATTTGAACCTCTCTTTGCAAAGAAGACTAGTTTGCCCTTATTTTATTCATTTGACTTCGTTCAGTCGCTGGCCCCCGGCCGCGGAGGGCATCCTGCGTGAGAATACTCCTGACGGTAACAGAAAAAACCTGTGGCGAAGATCGCAGTGATCAGGCATTTAATTCAGTGCAGTGTTTTTGCTAATGTGTGCGGGTGTCCAGGCGCAAGCGGTATGAGAACTTTCCAAATCTACAGCCATGAAGTTTAAAACTCCCGTTATCATTTCTACACCTCAGACCATACCTATGCGTGCATGTAAATGCGTATGGCATTATAATCTCAAGGGCGCTAGTTTTTAAAGTCCGAATTACTGTAATTCACTCTGTAAGAGGCATCAGTTGACAGAAGGGGATTTCTCCCTTTCCCTTCCCACCTAGTTTGTTGTGTCCCTTCATAGTGCTATTTGCGTTTATGTTGGACAGCTTGTAGCTAACCACACAGCGACAAGTTTTTAAAATGGACACAGTAGTAGTGTCAGCTGGAAGCTCTCGGACAACGCGGGGGGGGGGGGGGTGCGTGTGTGTGAGGAATATTTAAACCCACTTTAAAGTACTCTGTTACCGAAACAGTAGCTGCAGAACTGCAGCTGGGAAGGAGGAGCGGGGCTGTTTAAATGATACTTGAATCGGACCCGTATTTTTCGTGCTGTTTATGAAGTGCATATGGAACTCCCAAAAACTGTTCAGGAAGTGCCGACAAAATGTATTTATCAAGGAGACAAGAAGGCATGGCAATATTTTTATCAGTTCTTACTTATTTTGATAGCTGGGCACACCGTTAGGGTCATCATAAAGGTAGCACCTACGGTAGATTTACCAGTTTAATATTTCGGGTATTTCCCTGCAACATTTTAGAAACGTTTCTTTACTTAGGCAAATGCTCCTGTCTACTTTGTTGAGAGTGATTTGCCAAGCTAAGGGAGCCATTTCCTATAACAGGTAGTTTGACAGGGAAAACCGGCGGTCTTAAATATCAAAGAGTAGTCAAACCGCAATGAGATTCAAAGCAGGGAGTGCTGGAACATTTTGTTCCAGCGAACGAGCTAAAAATAACAGCCCCCACCCGTGTTGGAGGGGGGTTTGATTTGCCCACTTGGAAGGGTCGGTAGGAAATAGAAATTAAATTATTAATGTAATCAAACAGAAAAATCTACCCGGAGAGTTGAAAGGTGAAAGGGTTTTGTTCTTAAGTGTCAGTGATTTTAAACAAGCCCGAGTCCAGAGCCGGGGCTCTGAACGGGATTTGATGGGTTGTTGGGAGCTTTAATCTAATTTTATACCTTCCTCATGGCACATCAGAATGCGTTTGAACAAGGTCATAATAATGCCAAACTGCACAGCCAAGTGTAATCCTGCTGCTCCAGCCGTTCTGTCACTCGAAGCCAAACCTGGAAGTCTCATTTTCAGCTCAGAAGTAAGCTCCTTCCACAGCTTCACATTTTTTACTTACCTGCAGGACAGGCTCTCTAAATATGTCAGAAACTGCTTTGACATCCATTTCGGGGATTAGAGGCCAAGTGTGGTGCACGTCAATAAGGAAATGCTTAACAACATGACAATTACACCATCCACGTTACTGAGACATTTGGTGTCACGTTAGAGACTTTCACCGTCCTCGCTGCGGGAAGAGAGAGCTTCTTTACTTGCAGAACGTAGGGGAAAACAAAAACAAAAAGCAAAACAGCAACAGCAAAACGCCAAACACTCACGTTTTTAATCCCCCAATCACTTTTTCTGCAGGCAGGGAAAGCTTTTCCAATAAACGCGTTTCCAGACAGCTATTACTTCCCTGTTCTGGTGAGCGGCGTGGGGTTTGTCGTTGGGTTTGATTGCTTAAAGCACAATGGAGACGCCGCAGAACACACAGCCGCGGCCGCCCAGCTGAGCGGTGCCGGTCCGCAGCGGCCCCGCTCGCCCCCCGCTGCCGCGGAGCGCCGCGCTCACCCGGGGCTCGCCGACGGCCGCCCTCGGCCGCCGCGGCCCCCAGCACCCCCGCTCAGCGCCGCCGTCCCGCCGCCCCGGGGCCCGCCCCGGCCCCCGTCGGGCCGCCGCTCCGGCAGCGGGCACCGGCTTTCCAGCCGGCCCAGCGGGGCGGGCGGCAGCCCCTGTCCCCCTCCTAGGCTCTTTATTCCCCCCCCCCCCCCCCGGTCCTACAGCACGGGTTCTTGCGAACGCCGCGTCGTCCCCCCCCGCCCCAGACACAAGTACAAGCTCTCCCCACCCTCGGCCCCTCCGAGCCCCCCACCGGGATGGGGAGGCCATCCCGACCTCCCCCTTCCCCGGAGGCAAGAGGCTTCCCTCTCCCCACCCAGTCGGCCGGGGCCGGACCGTCCCCTGTTACCTCTCTCTCGCCCGCCCGGAGCCGGGGGAGCCCCGCTCCTCCGCCCGCCTGCCCCAGCCTCCCTCCGCGTCCCGTCTGCGGGACTTCCAGCTCTTTTCCCCTTCTGTCCTCCTGTTTGTCTGCCCGCCTGCCTGCCTCCTTTTTATTTTCCCTGCCAGTGACTTAAGCCCAAGCCAAAGGAGGCACAAGGAAAAATACAGCCGTGGGCTCCAGGTCTATAAATACAGCTCGGAGCGAGCGCCCGAAAGTTTGGAAGGAGAAAAAGGAAGAAGGCAGAGGACGGGGACAAAAGCCAAGGACGGCTCCGCTGCTGCCGGTGCTCCTCCGGCTCCGCTCGGATTTCGCGGCGAGGGACCGAGCCCCTTTGCTGTTTGTTTGGGTGGGCTGTTTTCGGGGGCAGGGCGGCGGCGGCAGAAGGTTCTGCGCACTCATCATTTCGGGCTTAAATATGTGGATTTTAGCGAAAAATGCCAGTCGATCGATCAGCCAGCTTTGCAGCTGCTATCGCGAGTGGAAACTTTCCTAACGCGGCTGAAGCTGCTAGTGAGTGGAGGGTGGGTTTTTTTTTTTGTTTGTTTTATTTGTGTTGGTTTGGGATTTTTTTTTTTTTTTTTTTTTTTTTTTATTTTTGGAGGTGGTGAAACCTAAGAGCCTGAAGATTTCCTTGTTCTCTCCGTGGTTTGTGTGTCCGTCGGCGAGGGAGAGAAAAACAAGCCGTCGGCTTTTTAAAGGAGGGGCAGCGGCGACCCTACCTGTTTACTGTCACTGTCCTCTAAAGAGTGTCTGTCCTTCGGGACACTCGTAAGCGGGGCTGCGGTGCGCCGTAAAAGTAACACAGGGATGTCAGGGAGGAAATGGCCAACATATCTCTCCTGTATCCTAATTATACATTCATGTTAACTGCTTTTTTCTTCATCCTACATAAGCAATTAGTATCAGACTGAAAGTATTGCTCTTTCTTAGGACCGAGCAATACCTAATTGAAATGTGTTCAGAATAACAACAACAACAACAAAAGAGTCAAGGAAACGTGCATACACTGGGTGAAACGGGGAGAAACCGACCCATTTGGGGAGGTCGTCTGTTTGGGAGATTGGGGTTGTGGGGAGGAAGCAAATCTGGAGTTAGGAAACGAAGCTAGCAAGCGGAGAAAGTGACTTGCAGCGCGCAGGCAGCCTGTGAAAGCGCAAGGAGGGACAAGCCAAACTGCTCTGCGGCGAGGGTGCCAAGTGGGAGCAGCCAGAGGCCGCAAAACACAGTGCGGAAAGATGCTGCCGGGAGCGGCCGCCTGCGGAGCCTCCCGCCGCCCCCCGGGACCAGCGGCCCCGGCCCCACCGGCTGCCTCTGCCCCGCTGCGGCTGGAGGTGGAGGGAGGGAGGGGCCCTCCTCCCCCGGAGAGCGAAATAATCGTCGGCTGCTGCAAGGCAGAAATAAAGGGGGCTGAGGGAACAAGGGCTGAGAGGCAGAAGGAGTTAATCAGAAGGAACAAAACGGCAGTTACTGCTTGCTTTGCACGCCAAGCACTAGGCAGAGGGAGATATTCCCCCACTGAAGAGCTCTGCAGGCTGCAGGCTTCAGAGGAGCTGTTTTTGGGACCCTCCTACATCTCACACAGTTGCAGGAGGCAGCTTTGTCGTGCACTGCTATAGAACGCGGGGCTGGAGGTTCCTGCTCGTTGCCCTGCCCCATGCCACTGTCACCCAAGGAAGAAGGGCTGACTCGGCTTGCCAGGCTTCGAGGTTCTTGTTTACTTAGGGGTGGTGAGAATTGTCCACAGGGATTATTTTTGGGTTGGGGAAAGGATGCGGAGAGAGAAATCCTGTATCTGCTTTATCTTGGAAAATTCACCAGTGGTCAACGTCTGGTGAAATAACAGCACTGTGCAGTTTTCGTGGCAGTGGGGCTGTGGAGCCATCCCCAATAACGCCTCCCTGGGCCAGCTCTCACCATGCTTGGCGTTCCACACGTGTAACACTTGGAGTGGAGGCTTCCCCCCACACGCACACGTGCTGCCACCAGGCCACCACAGCTTTACTGATTACAGATTTCTAGTAATTGCAGAGTTATTTCCAAGGGATGGATCACATCACCAGTCATTGCAGCCTGTCAGTCTGCCCTGGGAGCAAGCAGGGAGCTGGGGGGCAGCTGGGGAGCTGCACATGGAGGGGAGTGAGACACCCCATGGGCGTGGGTAGGGGGGCAGCAAGGTGCAGCTCATCCTGCAGCCTCAGCTGGCATCCCCGCTCGCTGGGGTGCGGCTGCCAGCCCTCCAGGAGCAGCCTGCAGCCAGGGCTTGGTCTATTTAAAGCCACTGCTGCTGTTTCTGCAGACTCCAGGCAGCCTGTGCCAATCCCCTCGGCTTGGCAACATTATTTTTGGCCGCGGCTCCCTCCCACAGTGTAGGAAATACAATAAAATTAAAACAAACAGAAAAAAAAAAGATGCTGAGTCAGCGCTCCTAGCAAGGGAAGGAGAGGAGCCCACAGGTGCCCCACCATGCTGTTCTGTGGTTGCCTCCCCTCTGGCCATGGCATCTCCACTGGCCTGCTGTGGGGTGGCAGGTGTGGGGTGAGAGGAGATGGCATGGCAGTGCGGTCCCGCACCAGCTGCTGTGAGGCCTTCCCTACCATGGTTCCTGGCCCTGCCTCCCCCGGGCTAAAAGAGGTTGGCCACCGCTCTGGTCCATGCCATGGGGGCAGCAACCTGCCCCAGGCCCTGGGGTGGCTGCTGGGGATGGGTTTGGGATGGTCAGAACTGCAATTTGAGTAGGACACTGCTGGCTTAGGGATGATGCTGGGTCCTGCTGGTGTGACCTGGCTTTGGTCTTCACCCTGCCTTCAGGAAGAGATGTTAGGATGCACTGCATCTTTGCTGGTGCAGGTGGAGCCTGAATTCTGATTTTGTCCATTCCAATACCAAAGCTCGGCCTTAAAAACAGAGTGGTACTGAAAAAAGACATTTAAACAAATTCTGTTCCTGAATTGAGGCCATAAGAGTTGTAGGCACAATGCTTACCAGAAACAAAGAAGCCCCTGCTTTCCCAGAAAACTTTATCTGTCAAAACTTCACAAAAAACACAAGAGGATGTGGTTTAGGGAGGGAAAGTAAATCAATCAGAGAAAAAAGAAACCCCTCTCACTGGTGCAGAAGAAAACACCACATAACTTTGTAATGGGAAAGCACTGCTTGAATATGTTTTTTCCTCTAATCTACCAACCTATGTTTCCATCTCTATACAGAGAACATGAATATATGCATTTACATAAAATACATTCTGTACTGAAAAATAGGTAGTATTTCTATTTACAGGCTGTAAGTTAATTTTGCCACCTTCTTTGGAGAGGTTCATGTATTACTTTCCTTCACACATTGTAAAGTCTGATAGAGCTTTCCCCATGCCCTTTGCACACCTTCCTGCTGCTTCAGCTCCTCCTACTTCCAACATATTTTCTTTTCTTTGGCTCAGTAACAAGCAGAAGGAAGACATCGAGGGCTCATGATAGCGATGATGGACGTGGGGGCTGGGAGGATAAAGAAAGAGGTGGAACTTGCTTGGCCTTGGCTTTTCCTTACCAATCAGTACTACTCTTCTGATAAAGCTTGCCTTTGCTCATCCTAGTCAGACTGAGCTGCTCTTGGCCTAGTCTGACCTGGCAGTGACATCTTCCTCTGACTTTCTCTACTTCCTCTACTCAAGAGCTGAGTGCTGTCCTGCTCCGTCACTTGCTTGTGTGAATGCATATTGTACTGCAAAATATATTACTTCATTAATCAGTTCAGCTAGTTAACAGAAAGATTAATAGTCTTACCTTATTAACTTCAGTGCATGTGTCTCTATATTCCGAGTATTCAAAGAACTACAGGGTATGATTAAGCTGCAGAGAAGTTCCATTATACCCTTGTTTTCCATATGTTCAAAGCGTTCTGAAAATGTCGCCTTTGGAACTCAAATTTCCTGGGTCTAGTAAAAACTATTAACATGCCAGGAAGTCTTCCTCTGAACACAAAACCCAGCCTTTCAGAAAATTCACTGTATGTTTAAAGTACGAAGCAGGACTTACATTTTAGCTTAAATACTTCCAAACAAAATTTTTTGCTCTGAACTTACATGTCCTTGAGACCCAGGATTGCTTGCCCAGCTGCTGGTACAGGCAGGATACGGGTTTCATTTTAAAACGGGCTCTGAGAGGCTCACTATATGGAGTGCCTGATGCTGAAGTCCAAAACCCTCATGCCAGGTTTTGGTAGCTCCTCAGTGCCATGCTGCAGTTCCCTGGGCCCCTCCTGTTCCACTCTTCTTCCTTCTTGTGGCTTATTTCTACACGACACAAATTACCTGTAGTCACTTGTGGCTTATACACATGTAACTCTCCTGTCTTGCAGCTCATTCTATTTTTACATGCTTGTCTCACCTCGGACATGCTGCTGAGGTTAACCAGCTCTTGACAACACCAGGCTCCTCAAAGGGTTTCGTTACCTCCTGGTGTGATCATGGTTTACAGTTTAATTTTGGTAGGTGCACAGAAAATCAACACTGACACGGAGGAATGTTCAGAGAAGGAGATGAGAAAGCCTGCTGTGATTTCAGGGTGTGCCATTATAAATCCAGAGAAGAACTGCAGTTACAGCAAAATATGGCAAAAATACACCTTGCTGTGCACCTGTACAGCTGTGACTATGGTGAGTTTGAAGGGTCCCTATGACTGCCTCAGATAACTACTTTTGACTTAAGGATTTTTTTTTTAAAGGCAACTGTGACTTTTGTCTTAGCCACTATGGCTACTTGTTTCTCCAGATAGTGCTCCCTCTAACATTCACACCAGTACAGCAGTATGGAGTGATACTCCTAGAACATTGTCTCCAAATCCAGACTGTAGATCACCAATGTTTGCACGTAGTAAAAATCTCCACTCAAGGCTGTGGAATCTGGCTTCCGTGAGGTTGTCCATTCACAGCCTCACATCCTGGGAGAGAAGGAGAGAATAAATTTGACAGTCTCTGCGAAACTTTACCTTAGTCTCCTGTCAATGGCTGCTTAAATTCTCCCCCTCCCCTACTCAGGATGTTAGTATTTGCCTTTAGCATTTAAAGTTTAAAATATCAACAGTCAGGAGGCTTCTGGGCCAGAACAAACTTCCTGTAGCTCACCAGCCCTCATACCATGGTATGCTCTTCATTCAGTGGCTCATGCAGTGGCAGGTGGAGATTTCTACACCTGAGAAAGTTACTTGTCTTCTTACTAGTAATCTCTCCTTACTAACATCCTGGAATGACTCCTCAGTCCATTTTCCCTGACTTCTCTTTCCAGTCAGTTAAGAAACTAATATGAAACCCCTCCCACAATGCACCCATGAGCTGGCAACCTGGTTGCTAGCAGATGATGTATGGGCCAAAATGCAGGGATAAAGGAAGAGGTCTGTGGTTTTGATGTGTCATAGAATACAAAGGAGCAATTATTCTGTTTCTTTAAAAAGAGGAAAAATTATATGCTCTTCATTTTTCCTGGAGGAACCTTCCTCCTCTTAGACTGGGTCAATAAGCATAGCAGAATCAACAGAGTACAATAAAAGGCCTCATAGATGCATGAAGTACACATCAACTCTGGACAGAAGTTGGATGAACATTCAAGCCAGTGAAGTGAGGAAGAGCAATGACTACAAAAAAAAAGCAAGCTTTATGGAAAAGGAGGAAGGTAAAGTGACGTCTCTTGAGAAAAGATGAGATACAGCTCTCTCACCAGGACTGGAAGAGCACGCAGCAAGGTAGAACAGAGAAAGGAGCTAAGTGGCTGGTCACTACCACATTTTCCAAGGCAAGGTTCCCACTCCTGAAGCATAACCCCCTCCAATATTTTACTGGTGCCCTCTCCTGCGTGCTGTCTTCTCACGAAGCCAGTGCAGTCTCCAGAGAGTACAAGATTTTCCATTATTCCAGGACTGGAAGTAGGTCCTGCTCCCCATTCACTCTGCTCCCACAGGGCGCATTGGTGTGTGGTCAAAGGGAAATACTGCCCTTCAGAAATCCTTCCCAACCACCAGTGTGACTGTACCACCAGCACTTACTTTCATAGCAAATCTGCATCTTCAAAAATTATTATAAGCAGTTGGAGTGCCTGTAATGGTTCTAAAAATGCTTAAATAACACATTATTTGTAATGTTTTTATTTTATTTTATTTCAGTATTTTTTAAATTGTTTAATAAATTGATTAGACCATCTTCACAGGTAGTGCCAGGTATGTGAATGTTCAGGAAAGAAGAAGTCAGGAAGACTCAACATATTCAGTTTCCTTATTGTCAAAAAAACAATGGAAAACATGTCCATGGGTGCTGGAGGACCATGCCATATCTCATTTTGTGTCTATAGCACGACATATTCTCTTGCATATTACAAGCAATGCAAGGGTGAGTGCAGACAGTCCTTTCCTTAAGTTCTTTCCCTGCTTATTGGGCCCTGCCCCACTGATGACAAGCACATTCTAGCCACCTGTCTCAGGTCGACTGTGCCTTGAAAACTGGTAGAGAGCCTTGGAGGTCCTTTTCCTTGGAGACATTGTGCAGGATACTGCTGAAGGCAGGAGCAGAAACGACACTGCCCATACTTTTATCCAGAAGTGATTTGGTAAGGAGGACTGTCTTTTCTTTAGCCTCCTGAGTTCACACTTTACCACTCTTCTCCAGCTGACAGTCTTCAGCTGGCTGCAGTCATACCAGCATGAAGAGGGCAAGAGGCGTTTCTTAAAATGACACACACGTCTTGCCAACATCCATCCTCTTGGGAGGGAGTAAGATCCCTGCTCTTCAAACTGGTAAATGTCACCTCTGGGACAGCATCATGCTGGTCATCTGTCTAATCTGTGGGTGACAGAAGCCCATGTTGTCTTTCAGGCTGAGATAGCTAGGTTTTCTGTGTGATCAGTGAAGTGCAGTATCCACAGTGTTAATACTGGCTGCAGAGCAGTTTGTGAAGCCCATTCTCTCAAACTTTAGCTACTATTTTAAGCACATCAGCAACAGAAACAAGATCATCAATCATGTCAAAAATCTTTGCTGCTGTAAGATCTTCAGCTGTCTTGCTGACACCATAATGACACAGACCTGTAGTAGTCTGGATGAAAAACCACCAGATGGCAAAATCATCCACTCTGGACAAAAATGTCTGCCCTCATGGGCGGATCCTGGAGACAGGGAGCAGGAAAAGTTTGTGGTCAAGCCTCATGCGTATTTCTTTTTCATGCAGAAATGCTGAATGTCCCACGACTACATGCTGAGAGAACAGCTTTCTTTTGCACAAGCTGTCGTGCTGGTGTGCTTACAGAGAGCCCATAGTGACTGCAGCGTGCAATAGATGTCTGCCAGACTGTCACATCAGCAACCCATCAACAGAAATAGGCTCTCCTCTATTTTTTTATCCTAGAGATCCCAGTGTAAAAGTGAGATGTTCAAAAGAAAATAACCTTTGCTGCCTTCCCTAATCTCTCCTTCGTCCTGCTACAAGAATGCTAAAGCCACATTCATGAGTGGTTGATCCAGGTCCAGGCTGATGTAACAGGAAAGGACAGAAATGAAAGTGAGAAGCTGGGTTAGCAGGCTAAAAGCACTATTTCACAGGAGCTTGGGAGGGACAGAAAAGTTCTTCCTCTGGCCATTTGGAAACATGCTCTCAAGCTGATGAGTGCTAAAAGGCTTGGAAGACATGCTCAGAAATCCTAGGGCCAAACCTATCCTAGGACCAAATCTGATTACCTATGTAATTACAACGTAATTAGAGTCTGTTACAGGAGTATGGGCCATGTGCAGCTTTTCAGGTGGACATTCACATATCGGTTTGGTCAGCTCAGGTAAGCATGCTTGTGTGCAGAGCAAGAAATATTCTGCCAAGTCAATTTGGATGCTGTAGGACCTGTCTCAGAAACAGTGGGGTATGTGAAGTTCACATCATTGGAAAGAGACCCCCAAACTGGAGCAGGAAGGCGACTTGGATCTGGTAGATTGGTTTGCAAAAAATAGGAAACCAAAATAATTGTCCTCTAAGGGCCTGCCCTGGCTCCATTTCACAATGTTCTGCAATTTCTAAACTTAAAAAAAAAAAAAAATCCCTGCTACAAAAATACAGCTGCTACAAAGTCAGTTAATGTGCTGCTAGTCTGTTCACAGAGCTTGGCTGAAAACGCTGCAAGGCAAAAGTAACAACAAAGATGTGCACCCCTTCCCTTCCTGTTCACCTTAACGAGGTGTGAACTCAAAAGGCTCTGTATGCCATTTAAATTCTAACATTAAGCCTCAGCTATTTTTTTTTTCTATTAAAAACAATGATGCTACAGTTCCCCAGCAATCCTGTGTATCGAGCGGCAAGGGTCTGGGGGAAGAAATTATACTTTCCCATATTATTAAGGACAGCTGAAGAACTGAAGGCAGTCTGTTGTATGGAACGTATAGGAAATTTTCTACCTTTTTAGTGCTTTGCTCTGTTATCTCTTAATCTTTTAATTTGTTCTAGTGATGATGTGGTTGTATGGTGATGTTGTGATAGTGCTTCCAACATATTTCAATAGAAGAACAGGATTAAACAAATAAAAGTACATAGTACGAGATTATTACCTAGGCAGAACTAGATGCTGTGCATCAGGATTCTGCAGCTGCTTTTCTGAACAAGGAAAGGGAGACTTGCTGCTGAGTAAAACTGTATATGCTATATTTCCTTTCCTGTGTTGCTTTATTATCCAAAGTGAAAAATCTGGTCTGCTGTAACCGGCAACAATTTTGCTACTGCTTGCCGAGGCCTCAGGATTTTAGAAATAATTTCACAAAATCTCCTTGAATTCTCCCTTACCTAATATGCCAGAGCAGGGCTGGGAACGAAGAGCACTTGTCCCTGCCGCGGCAAGTGGGAACTCCAGGCTTTGCTTGGCAGTACAGGGAATTACTAACACCAGCCTCTGTAAGCCTGCTGACCAGCACTCCCCATCTCTTGCCCAGTGCATTTTACCCTAGACCGCAGAGTACTTGCCTGGGGGAAGCAGCAGAAGAAACCATTTCGCTGGTGCCAAGCTCAGAGTTATAATTCTGCCTAGTTGCTAGGAAACTATGCAGGAGGCTCGGCAGGGCCAGGAGCCTATAAAGAGCAGCATGGCAAAAGTATGAACTTTCAGAAAAAATGAGCAAGTGTCGTGCACATGTGCAAATTGTGGATTTGCTGTGGTGCGTTGCTTGGACGAACCTGAACGGGTTGTTGCAGGAATGGCAAGCGGCACCTTTTTAGCTACAGTAGCCTTTCCCTGAAAAATGTGAGGCTCCTGCTTGAAAGCTGGCAGGGTGAGAACAGTTTTTCATATGTGCAAAATGATGTATTTAGCCAAAGCTACCTGTTTTTTTCAATTGTCCTGTTATGCATGGGGACAGCTGTACCCCTCATGCGGACGGCTGAACTGTACTGAGACCGCCTGCCGCCTTGTTGCTTCATGTGAACCTTGTTTATTCGGTTTATTCTGTGACTGTGCTACTCATAGACTTTACTGTTGAACCATCCATATGCCAGATCCCCTTTCACTCATTTTATTTTCCGGTCCTGTTGATTAGTGAGGAAACCTTGGAAATACAGAGATTTTAATAAAGCAAATTATATAAGCAGCTTTGAAAATAAGTCTTGAAAAATTTGATCTTTCTTACAAATTCTGTTCTAAAGATGTCAAATAATTCTTTGTTATTTGTTTTAGTGGAAATTCTGCAAGAGAGTCTATCTCCCTTCAGATTGTTATCTACTCGTATCCAGATAGGTAATTGAGTATGTAACAATTATCCATGGAGGAAAACTATTTACAGTCTTTTCATGTTTCATCCATTATGAACATTAAAAAGTATCAAGTATACAGATATATAACCTCAGAAGACCAAAAAAATCCAGAATCAACAGAACTTGAGGTTAGCCTGTTACAAAATACATGAGCTTTTGATTACATTTATGAAAAAGAAAGCCATAATCAAGACACTCTAGTACTATACAATTGAGAAATCAAAGGCAATGGAAATGATACGTAACACGATTTTTGAACTTAAAAATACACTGAAGAAAGTTGCCTATGACAAACAATCTAGGCTTAAACTAAACTGAGTAACTATGGCAGCTTTGGGTAACACAATTTTTCTTTCTAAAAGACTACAATATCCATTGCTTTCCCTGATGCCATTACGCCTCTCTCTATCAAAATATAACACAAAAAGTTCATGATGGTTCGCTAAATGACTTGCAGAGTTAGGCTTAGTAACTATACAGGCTCAACAAAAACAAACGAACAAACAACAAAAAAGAAAAAGCTGCAGAGAGTAACAGGCCTGTCTACTAGAACTTGAATCTTTTTGTCAGCAATCATAACAGCAGCACCAAAATTAAACCTAAGGAGCAACAAAAAGCCTGGAAATCTATCATGAAATATTGCCCAAGTTCTTGTAATAAACTCTGTTAAGTATGATGACCAGCACAAATTGTTAATTGTCTGTGATTCTCTCACTTGAAGCTTGAATTCTGTAACAAAGAAAAACAAATAGTAAAAAATTTAAAAAATCAACACCCACAGATTCCCTCTGGTATGGAGAAAGGTCTGCTCTCCACTTGACTGACTGGCTGTCATAAAGTTTACAGAATCTGTGCCACACATAGCATGAACAGTCGTTTCCCTCATTCACTGAACAGACAGATTTGTAATTTAATTTTTCCAGGTTTGACTTCTTCATTAAATAATCAGAAAAAGACAGAAAAAAACACTCCACGGTGATTGTTCTTAGGTCTGAAAGCTTATGTTTCTTATATTTTTCCTATTTCATGGCAATTTGTGCTTCATTTTAAAGAGGAGAATGTATTTTTAGCAGCTTAGAATGTTTTTCTTGAATCAAACAAAAGAAAATTGACTTCCTGAGAGGCCCCCATGTTCCCAGCAATGGTCTCCGAGCAATTACGAAGATTCTTTAGAGTTTGTACTCGGCAAACAATTTTAACAGGAAGGAATGTATTTGTTATCTGACTGATTAAAACCCCTCACACACTTTCGCCTCATGCGGTTTTATTTATTTCGCGGAAAGTGCCTTAATTCTGTAGGAAGTTTTAGACGTGAAATCCTTCCTCTGCGAGGTGCCTTGCCGCCTTCAGGTTTGGGCTAGAGAACAATTCCTCCGGAGTGAAGTTAATCCTGCAGGGAGGGAGCAGGGCGATGCGATCGTTTTTAAAAAGGCATCTGAAGCCACGGCATTACATAACCTGCCTGCAAAAGGCTTTTATAAAAATACATGTGAAGAAATGCACCCGTCGAGCCCGGCCTGTGAGGGCTAAACGAAAACATTTTGCTGTTTATTTAGATTTTTAAACGCGGTTGCAAGCAACTTCACTCTGCCGCTCTCCCAGCCTCCGCTCGCCACCCCGCTCAGGGCACGCTGCTTGCCCCGGTTGGCAGGGTTGCCGTCACGCCCTTGGTCCCCCCTCCGAGGGGACCGGGGGACTCGGTACGAACGCAGGCGGGAAGAAACGGGGGCCGCGGCCGGGGCCGGGGCCGGGGCCGGGGCCGGGGCCGGGGCCGGGGCCGGGGCCGGGGCCGGGGCCGCCGCCCCCCCCCCGGCTCCGGCAACGCGGGAGGCGCCACCGGCGCTACCGGACCCCGCCCCTCCCTGAGCCCCGCCCCCGGCTGCCCGCCCCGCGCTTCCCATTGGCTGTCGGCCTCCTAATATGCAAATGACCTCGGCGGCCTCGCTGCGTGCGGCAGCCGCCAGGCGGAAGCGGAGAGCCGCGCTTCCCGCGCCGCCGGGGCCCGTCGCCGGGGCTGGAAGCAGGCCCGTCCGTCCGTCCGTCCGCCCGCCCGTCCGTCCGCCCGCCCGCCCGCCCGCCCGCCCGCCCCCCCCGCTCCGCGCAGCGCCCGGGGAGGGAGGGGGCGAGGTGGAGGAACGCGTGCAACGACGCGGAGCGGCAGCCCAGCCATAACATACACATCGATATGTATTTTATATGTGCGTGTATGTATGTATGTATGTATGCGTATAAAAGTTAAAACGTAAAAAAATGTTCTTGGACAGCGTTCAAGTCAGCCGCCACCAAAACGTGCTCTCCAGCCTGGCAGCTCCACAGAGGAAGGAAGACTGGGAAGCGGGTGGGAGTGTTGCCCGCCGGCTGTGACTTTACCGCCTTTTCCCTCGCTCCGGCCAAGAATTTTCATCCCGTTCGGTGTCAGGCAAAAAGCCAGCAACGAAAACAAAATAAAACCAAAGCAAAGCCAACAGCCAGCCTGAGCAAATAATAATACTTGCCGCCTCCCTCCCTCCCCCCCCCCCCCCCCAAAAAAAAACCCTCAAACCACCAGCACCAAACAAAAGAAAACAAATTGCAAGCACCCCACCCCAAAACAAAAGGCAGAAGGCAACTTCTGGAAACAAACAAACAAAAAGACCCCAATACACCGAGTCCTTGAGAAAAGAATAGATTTGTTTCCTGGAAAATCTGAAGCCGACAGCCCAGTGGTGTGTGTTACCGATTTCGAGATCTCATTTATTTAATGCAATACACCGCAATGGTACGTGATGCTTAAAATGATTTTTATAGATAGATATGTATTTTTTTTTAACGTGGTTGCCTCTTGTTTTGTAATTCCTCCAGGCTGAGATTGTGTCTCTGTGGTTTCAAAGTGGATGTTATACCCTGTTCTTAAACGCTGATATCACTTCTGCTTTACAGGATGAGATATAAGTGCTGGATTGTTTATATTTTGCTTTTTTGGCAGCTTTTGTATATGGGTCACACTTTTATGCCAGGAATCAGTTGATGGGAGTTTGCGTCCAAAAGTGCTGAACTTGGCACATTTCCTGCTTCAACTTTCCCCCCCCTCCCCCTTCGTCTCTGGCAGGCAACTATCAGTTAAATGCTGGAAAGGATTAATGCAAATGCTACTTCATTTGTACCTTGCAGACAGTTCTTTTTCCCTCTTTCTTGTTGCTGTAGAGGTTGCTTCTTTACTCATGTTTTAGTATATTTTCTCTCTGGCTGTCTTGGTGGTTTTCGTAGTCAATGGACTGCAGTGTTAATGTATAATCTGGAGGAAATGGCATTGCTGGTGTGTATGGTCTGCTCGGTAAATTGTCTGGAGGCTTGTGCTGGTCTCTTTCAGGCTATATTGCAGGATGCAGTGTTCGGGTGGCATTTCTGGCTTGTTTTTTAAAGTTACTTTAGAGGGTTTCTTTTTGTTACTTTTTTTTTTGCCTTTTTTCACTGCCGTTTTGTTGTGGGACCTGTGTGTGTATTTTAATTCATTCCTTTCTCTTGCGTGTCTGTGTGTGTGTGTCTGTCTGTCTGTCTGTCTGCTTTCCCTCTTGTCCTCTCTTCGCCTGTGTGTCTGGGCCACATTTTAATGCACAATATCCCATCCATTAAGTTGTGGTTGAATGCGGAGTGTGTGAGGACTTGGCAGCTCTCAGGTTGAAGGGGGTGGGGAAGCCAGTTTCAACTCTGACACAAGATGCCGATGTGGCGTGATCTGAATTATTATTAGGGCTGTGAACATGGCCATCTTCTCCTCCTGCTGCTGGAAAGCGCTGCCATTGAACTTGAGACGGGACAGACAAGATCTCCAACTTTTTTTTTTTTTTTTTAAAGTACAGTAGCTGACAGGGAAAAGGCGCCAAAACACACAAGATTTAACTCGTAGTGTTCTCTGAAGCGGTTTTGAGCTGCAATGCTTACGATTTTAACTTTGAATCACACAGAAAAAGAAATAAAACACTTTTATAATTCTAATTTGGGCAGACATTTAAATCCAGCTTCTATGCACCGCCCCCCCCCCAATATTCTCAGAATCTGGCAAGTGATATAAAGTGTCAGAAAAGATGGTGCTGAAATTTTGTTGTTGTTGTTGTTGCTGCTGCTGTTTATGTCCAAGGCATTTAAGATCAGCAAATGTGAATTTTTAAAGAATTTACTGTATAGGGGTAAGAGGGTTTCATGCCTTTGTAAGGCTGAGAATGTGACCCAGAGTGAGGACAAAAACTGAAAACTGCACAGTTGTGTAACTCAAAACGTTGTGGTTTACAGCTTTACACTTGAGGTTTGATGTTTTCATTTGCTGGTCTGGGAGCTGTGGAAAGCTCAAGTATTATAGTCCCCATCAAACCATATGTGGACAGGGGTCAAGCACACACACCCTTCATATGTATGTGTGTCTCTGTATAAAGTCAATAGTGTGTTTCTTTACTTTTGGTTGTATATATGGACACTTTCTAGCTGATCATACATACACACAGTTTATATACAGTGTGTGTTTCTTCTGATCACCCAGAAACAAACAAACAAAAGTGCTAGTAAATATTATGATACATATATTTATAGGTGTGATACTACACTGACTTAGGAGTTTTACTGATTGCTGTTTGCATTTTAAGTTATAAATACCTTACACCTCAGCCTCATATGAAATGTATCGAGACCCCCATAAACCAATGTATCATCGGTTTGCTTATTTGACTAGTTGTGTTTGTTCTCTAAGTGTTTTCTACCCAACTTTCTGTGCATATACATATGTCTATACGTACATATATGTCTAAATGTGCAAAAAATACTCCTGTACATAAGAAAACTGATCAAGGCTCTGGTTATGCCAAAGACGTGACACTTTACTTTGTAGTTTTATATGATGGTACAAGAAGTCTTGCAAGGCATGAAGACTAGTCATGCAGATAGAATCACCATTAGATAACACTATGATAGTGTAATATGGTTTAGGTTATTTGTTACATGTAGTCAACATAAACCATACTATATTTGTGGTGCTCCGTATTCATGTATGTACGTAAGTAACTGTATATCTAATGGACGTGTGTGTATGAATGGTATTTTCTAACAAGTGTGAAAAAGAAGTTAACAGTATTTCTATTAAACTAGATATAAAAACACGGTAAAGCTTATTATTTTGGATCAGAGACCTCTTAAGTAAAAGTTTTGGAGCTGGTTCTCAGGTATTGAATCTTTTAGGTGACATGCCATATGCCAGAATCAATTGTTTGATTTTCAGAGAGACTACTGGAATTTTGATGAAAATTTGATGTCGTGGAAGTTCAGTGTGTGTATTTTTAGGTAGTTGGCCAAACTGCCTGCTTGTATCTTGAGAGAATCTTAGCTGCACACTTCAGCATTAGCAATACCTTCCTCTTTGATTTTTGATGCATAATAATAGTCTTGTGCTCCAAAACTTGAAAGAGCTGAGAAGTTGTCCAGCCAAAGGGCATCAGCTGAAATTCTGCTTTAGGAAGGATATAGGTGGCCTAACTGGCCTTTCGACTTTTTAATGTTACTACCTCCAAAGTCCAAGGGCTGTGCTGCTTTGCAGCATCTCGTAAAGTTTGTGAGCATTTTCTGTGAGGGAGAGAGGGAAAAAACAGGCTTTTGGTGCAAGTCTGGCATATGAGGATCTGCACTGCTGGCAGAAAACTGCTCTGGGGAGCTAAGGTGGGTGGTGGGGAGCAAGCCCATCTGCCCATGGTGTCAAAAAGACTTTCTGGTTCCTTCATGAGATGAACTGTCTCAGATGCTGCAGTGTGGGCAGCGGATGTCCCTCCACCCTGGCCACCCTGGTCAGAGGTGGGTGGGAGGCATGGGGGGGCCGTGGGGGCAGCCCCCCCTCTGGAGGGTGCAGCTCTCAGGGAGGGTGATTCACACACAGTCACTTACTGGTGTGAAAGGTGCCTTTTCTTCCTGAAAGTGCATTTTTGTTGCAGGAAGTTTTCTAGCACCCGTATGCGTGTGCCCAGCTGTGCGTGTGTCCAGGCGTGTGCTATCAGTGTTCATATTGCATCCCGCCTGAGGGCAGGATCCCTCAGGCCACCCTGGCCCCATGGAGTTGAGAACAGCCCCTGGTGTCTCTCACCAGGAAGGTCAGATGGTGACTTTCATTTTCTTAATTGCCCACACTGAAATGATAGCTGAACTTCCAGACACAGTGTGGAGGTTGGCGTAGCTTTGGCAGTGAGGACAAAAAGCAACTGTCCGCGAGGCTGGAGCTTCAAAGGTAGAGAACTTGCAGCAGTAGCAGGGTTTTTAGTGTGTGGGGTGGGAGAGAAGGGTTTTTAGGGGGATGGGGAGTTAATGCAAGCTAGGACTTGAAAGCAATTGAACCACTTTCCCACAAAGTCTCCCTGCATGCCAGGGCCCAGCCACTGTGGCTGCTGTCATTGCTGCGTTAATACCATGTTTCTCCAGGCTAACCCAGTTCTCACATACCTATTTACGTACCTCTGCAGGGCAGTTGTAGAGAGTTGCTCTTTTTTATTATTTTAATGGAGTTGTTTCTCTGTTATGGAAAGAATCTTTTGCTTGCTTTCCTGTGAAAGGAGCCAGGGGTGGGTGGGATGGGGGTGTGTGAGTGTCTGTGTGTGTAGCCGTGTGCACGTGTGTGTGTGTGTGTGTGTGTGTGTGTGTGTGTGTGTGTGTGTGTAGGGTTCTCCCAGGACAAAGCCTCCCTCCTTTGTGTGTTCCCACTGGGATTAACCAGGAGGAACAGAGCCAAAACATGCCTCTTGGGTGCCCAGTTCAGCCTCTTTCACTGATGCACAGGGAGCCTGTAGGTCAAACTGGAGGCAAACCCATGGCAACCTGCACCATGCCCAGCTCACCTCCTAGGTCATGCAGAAGACAAGATGCTGCTTGAGCCATGCTGTCCAGGCAGCTCCATTTCCCCCAGGATGCCTTCACATGAGGGGCCTGCTCAATCCTGGCCAGCAGGCTGGCTCTGGGGAGGGTCTGGCTTTACCATGATCCCCAGAAGCACTGTTCTTGGGGGGTACTGGCACATGCTGCAGGGCTGGCTGGGCTCAGCCCCCCTTGTCTGCTCTGGGTAGGGATGCAAACCTACCCTCAGCCTGCTTCTGTGGAGATGCAAACCCAATCTCACCCTGACTCCACACCCCCTTGCAGTAGCGAGGGCTGCAGAAAGCACCCAGCTTGGTGTCTGCCCTTACCTTGCTCCATTTGCTTTTTCCTGCTTGCCTCTTCTCACTCCCTGGGCCTTGCCAGTTGGTTCTTGCTGTTAGTGCACAGGACTCTAGTGCAAAGCGGCCCCTTGGCCGGGACCTGGGAGGGAGTGGGACCTTCTGCAAGCCCTGCCTGGCAAAGGGGAGACTTCTCACATCTATGCAGATCACAGGGGCAGCCTTGCTGATGTGGTGTTGGGGGCTTGCCCTGATCCTCGCGGGGGGGGGGGGGGGGGTGCGAGGGAGAAGGGGGGCGGAGGGGGGTTATTACGGTTTTAAATCAGGTCCGCAATAATGGCTTGTTGTGTAAGAGTTCAAGTGCTCGAAGAGGTGTGTTCAAGGACATCGGTGCATTTGTGCCAAGGGGAATGTCTTTTATGGTAAATTAACTCCAGTTAAATTGAATATTTATTCAAAGGGAAACTCCAGTATTTAAAGCTGGTGTTATCAGCTTTTTGCAGTGTCTGGGTAAAGGAAAAGATGATAGGATTTGGGGGGGTATTCTACACCAGATATGAAAATAAATTTTGTTCATTGTGGTTAACCCCGAGTTTGCCTCATCCTTTCTTGCCTGAGCGTGTGCTCTGAACTTGTCACTTATCAATGTGGTCTGTAGAAGGGAAAACCCGTGGCTGTTGCTTGAACCCTGCAAATCTGAGGGAACTGGGCAAGTGCAGCCAGAAACCGAGCTGCGGGGATGCGGCGTGGATTCTGCAAGGGTTAACTCGTTGGGCTCTTGCTGTTTCCTTTGACATTACCTGTCTGGTATGGGCTCTCTCCTTCCCCCGCCCATCCCCCTGCTTCTTTTGGTTTGTAAATTTATGGGAATTGCAGCTGGTAGACTTGGCAAGCTCCCCTCATTAAGAGCCCTCTTTGAAAATGGGCTGTGTTTGAGCATTTCCCTAATGAGGACAGGACGGGGTTAAAAAGTGACCATTTCATGGTTGACTTGAACCTGCCTACTTTCCTTGATGTGTCGTTGTGAAATGCCTGACGTGAATAAACTCTCACTTTGGGGAAGGAGGAAGTCAGCGGTCCCTCCGGGACGCCGCCGGGGGCTGCGCACCGGCACCGGGAGGCAGCCCCGGGGCGCTCCGCCGCCCCTTCCCGCCGGCGGCAGCGGCGGGGATGGGGGGCGCGGGGGTCGCACACACCGAGCACCCCCCCAGCTGCGCGCTGCACCGCAGCCCTCCTCAGGGGAGCAGAAATAAGTTTCGCTCGCTGCTTCCCCTCCGCTTCCCTATCTCCCCCGGTAAAAGCTGCCCCGGGAGGATGAAAGCAGCCCCCGCGCCCTGTTGCTGCCCGGGAGCCGGGACCCCCTCGCCGCCGCCCGGCATCAGCCAGCGAGCGGGGGGGCAGCAGTGACCGGCGGTGCCGGGTAGGGCCCGCCCTGCTTTGGGGGGGGGGGGGGCAGCGGAGGGGGTCCTGTCCCCCCCTCCCCCGCGGCGGGGCGGGGGCGTCTGGGCCCCGCCGCCGCCGTTGACAAAACCGTACCCCGAGAGGAGAAAAAGGAAAGGAAACCTCCTGCAGATGGCAGCCCCCCCCCCCCCCCCCCCCCGCCGCCGTCTTCCCGCCTCCCTCCACCCCCCCTCCCGCAACTTTCTCCCACCAGAAGAGAGGGAAGATGAGGGATGTTTGCAAAACGTGCTGGTTCCTTCTGCGGCGTTAGATGGTGATTAATAAAGAGGGAGGGCAGAGGAGGGGGATCTGGTGGAGAAGGAATGTGTGTGCAGGAGGAGGAGGAGTGTAAGCGGTGATTGTGTAATTAAATAATTTAAAAAAATACTTAGGTCTCATTTAGGGAGAGAGCTGGAACGGGGTCCAGAGGGTGTAACCGGTGAATTTTTCAGCTTCCAAGTTTTGCAGAGTTGGGACACACACACACGACACACAGACACGACACACAAGGACACGGCGGGAGCAAATCGGGAGGGCGCGCGAGGGAGAGATTTATCGTTTGAATTTTGAAGAGATCACTTTGATTACAGCGGGCGTTTGGAAAGCAGCCTCTCACCATTACCCGCAGGGCGAGGGCGGGCGGGCAGAGGCCGCCGGGGGTGGGGGTGGTGGGGGGGTGGGGGCCGCGGCCCGCGGCCCGCGCGCTGCCCGCCCGGGGCGCGCGCTCCCGCGCCGGCTCGCTCCCGCACGCGTGGTCGCTGCCCGGCGAAGTTTCGCCTCTGCCATCGCTCCCCGGGATTTTCCTCCTCCGCTCCGGGCTGTAACCTTGAACTTTCGAGAGCGTGGTGACAGTGCCGTAATAACCCACCAACAACAACTTCTTAAAAAAAAAAAAAAAAAGGGGGGGGGATTAAAAAAAAAAAAAGGCCAAACAAAAAAATCCTCCCGCCCACCCCCCCTCCCTCGAGTCCTTCCCCCCTCATCTGCAAAACAACCACCAGCAGCAGCAGCAGCAAAAGCAAGACTCCTGCGCCGCCGACTACAAGAGGGTTAAAAGTGTAGATTGGATTTCACCCCGGGAAATCTAGCACACGGAGTGAACTTGAATCTTTGGCTATTTAAGGAGGACTGGGGTTTGTTGTGAAGTTGTGGTGATCCAGGGCAGAGCCCCGTCCTGATTGATT
The DNA here is from genome assembly GCF_047370975.1 of Nipponia nippon. Lineage (NCBI taxonomy): Eukaryota > Metazoa > Chordata > Aves > Pelecaniformes > Threskiornithidae > Nipponia > Nipponia nippon. Next base: position 42,035,859 of record NW_028262402.1, read on the forward strand.
TCATCTTCCTTGAGTCTCAGATGACTGTAAAATGAATAGATGAAATTATTCCTTTTTGAGGCTTTTCTTAGGGGCTCTCCGGGCAGCGTGTTCTCAAAGCGAAGTCATGATGTATTCTCCAATCTGTCTCACTCAGGTATAGACGCGTTTTATTTAATTTATTTGTTAATTTATTTCTTTATTTTCACGTGTGGTTTTTTTTTTTTTAAATTTTTTGTATGTATGTGCGTTGTTAATGAGTCATTGCTAGTAGTTGTAACGGGTTAAAGCGCAGTTGTAACTGCTTGTCAGATCCAAACTCCTCTCGCACGAGGGAATAGTGGAGAATAAACTGTACCAGGCCATTGTTTTGGGGAGATCCATTCAAAGCGTCACCCGCAGACAAATACTGTTAATTGTTGGTGCATAAGAAGTCAAAGGTTAACCAAATGGAAATGAGCGTAATGACACTAAAAAGCAGGTTTCAGAAGTATTGATTTGATTGGAATCAAACAGTTTGCTCTCTTTTCAGCTCGCCAGTTTACGCAGAGTCTAATGAAGGGGTCTGAAAGGAGAAGTGCGGTTTTTGACAAAAAATGAGCGCTCGCCGGTGCGAAGTAATCCCGTCTTATGCTTAATTAATAATATGTAGCCTGCCAACAGCGAGGGCGACCTGAGCGGGGATGACCGAGCTGTGCAGCAGTTGCTCGCTCGCTTGCGGCGGGGCACGGCGCTTTCCCCCCTCCCGGCTAAACTGCGATGCCCGCGGACGAGCCTGCGTCCTCCCGGGCGAGGGGAACGGTCCCGCCGGTTTTCACAACCCCATTCGCAGCCGCTTTTCAAGCCTCGGCGGCGGCTGTCACCGGGACGGCGGAGGGGAGCGGGGCGAAGCCGGGGCCGGGGCGCGGAGGGCGGGGGGCGGCGGCGCGGCGCGGAGCCGAGCGGGGTCAGACCCAGCGGGGGTCCCCACCGCCGCAAAAAGCGGTTTTTGAGACCGAGGGGCTTAGGGAGCAGGCTTGGGACGTGCCCCGGCTGCCCCGGGAGCCTCCTCGGCGGGGGCACCGTAATGGGGAGCGAGCGCCGGGGCAGCGGAGCCTGTTGCGGAGGGTGAAGCCGGTCCGTAGAGCCAGGGAATAGTTTTCAGAAGCTTTTGTGAAAGTCTGTCTTGGGAGGATGTGATGTAAATTGATGAAGCGATAACTGCTTGCTTCCACATTGGTGCAACAAATAGCTAAAGAAGCAGAAAATATGCGAAAGTAACGTCTCCTGCAACACTGTTATTAAGCGGCCAACGATACACTTATAGCTGCACGGTGAATAAATAAATATGATTTAAGTTATTCCACAATTAGAAAGCATTGTAATTCAGAAGGTCTGAAGTATTCATAAATTGTGAATGAAGATGGCAACAATGATAAGGCTTATTCAGTGATTGGATACAGTCCTGTAGCTTTTTGGCTGACACATTTTTTATTGTTTATATTTTGTTTGGCATCTAAGTGTGATTGACTTAGATATGGATATTTTCAGCAAGTAAACGTGAGCTGCAGTGGAGCAAAGCTGGAAAAGAGTACTGTTGAGATATTTCTTCTTCAAAAGAGAAATGAATGCATGTAGGAAGCGTTTTGTGTAACAGATACACACATGCTTACAGGTACACACATAGAAATAATTACTTATGGTGGAATCTGCAATTAGGAGAAATTAATTCTGTGTGGGCTGTCCATCCTGTGAAATTATTGACAGGCAATAAGACCTCTGCACCAGAGTATAAACCTGAGAGTACAACTTAAGAAAGCGGTTTTTACATTGGAAACAAGCAAATTTTCATTACCACCTCTATTACAGCGGGCAGTACATTTTGTTGTTTCCTGCTCTAAAGACATTTTTTTTCCATATGTTTGCTTTTTGGACTCACAGATGTAATAGATTTCCTCATTCTTTACAAATCTGTATTAAAATCCGTCACTCAGGTGTATAGAAAAACACAACTACAGCCATAAATACAAGAAAGCAATTCCTGGCTTTCGTGCATTGATATCTTCTCCATAATATTTTGCAATCACGCTGTATCATGTGCCATCCAGAGACCGTTCCCATTTAGTGGTACATACATGGAACACAGTTGCAGCAAATTGATTTTAATTTGGGATCTTTCTCTACCTATTTGGAATGATAAAGGCATTTTAAAAATCATATTTCCTCTTCAGAAATTAAAAATTAAGATTACACTGGCAATGAGAATTTATACTTTTTTTATTTATTTATTTAAAGCAAAAAGATTGATTAACCTTATTGAGTTGCGACTGAGTTAAAGTAGTACTGCCAAAATTGTTCTGTCTATTGTGTTCTCCGTCTCTAGGGCTCTTGCTGTGCATGTTGACTATGGTCGTGTATGCTCAGAAGAAAATATTTTGGTAAAAGTTCTAAATACAGAACACCTGTATGGACTGAGCTCCTTGTGAAAGCAGTAGTTCAATTTGTGCCGAGACAGCGCTGAATCACCTTTTAGAAACAAGTCTAAAATCCAAAGTACAGCTTTAAGACAAACCTTGGCAATTTGAATGTTACCCACCACTCTTTCAATAAAAGTTTGGTGGGTATAAAATAGCTCCAAGAAAGAATGAAGACTTACCAAATGCAATTTAATTTTTTGGGGGTCCTTTCCTCTCCTTCCCACATGCCTCTTTCCCCCTGTTTTGGAATTAGTGTAAACTGCATTTATCTCTCTTGCTGAGGCATGATAGGATGCAGCTACTGCATGCCTTTAAGTGCTTGGTCTCTTGTGATATTTTTGCCATGGTTTATTTTTATGTTATGGTGGTCCAGGAAACTCAGAATATGTTGTCGTTTTCTTTTCCTCCTGGAATATGTTGCTTCATTAGGCACAGAGAATATCCATGCAGGGAAATTGAGTACATGTTCTAGATTTCTGCCTGGTATATTTATTATATGGTTGTCAGTTCAAACTCACATGAACTGACACAAAGTTTATAAAAGTGGAAGATAGGAGAAGGGCGCTGCGTTTCCCCTTTACCTTTTCCAAAAAGAAAATCTGGCCTACCTATCATCATTAGATGACTGGTATTTTTTCCTTTATTTACAAGCTACAGAAATATTATTATATAGTAACTTCCATATTAATTTAAATTGCGAGTGCACAATGGTTCACCTAAGCCATTTGATATGACATTTCAAAATCTTACCTCCATTAATCACTTTATTGCAAGAGCAACTGTGGCACACGGGTAAGTGCCACATAAAAAAATGTTTCAATATTGCCTCTGTGAACATTAAGGGGGGAAAAAATCAAATTCTGTAGGTGGCTTTTTAGGAGGTTTAGTGGAGAACGTGTGTGATTAATTACAAATCTCCATTTAGGATCATTTTTATGGGCACTTCTTCTTGTCAAGTAATGTTTCATTTGAAAGGACTCCAGATGCACAATGAAACTCTCAAAGATACCTGATAATATTGCTTTAGAACAGGATGTTCTTTGCTGTGTTTCTCCTTTACACTCTTTCACATATATTTATATGTTTAGGACTTAATGACATTATGAAAGAAAAGCCTGAATACAGTTTTAAAAAGGTTGTGTGGTTTGTTTTTTGTTTGTTTTTTTTTTTTTTTTTTCTTCACTCTTTGAAAAGGAAACATTCAACCACTACAGATTGGAATGTAAAAAGTGGAATTTTTCTCTATAAAATTTTCATAGATGTAAAATGCTATACGTTATTATTGGTAATACTATGTGCATTATCCAAAGGCATAGCCATTCCAAAATAGTTTGTGATGTTTTTCTTAAAAATGAAAACTATACGTGCAGCATTCTAGTAGTGTAGAATATTTCCACATTAATTTTATTGCCATTTTAAGTTATAAATGCTCAAGTCTGTTTAGGTGTAGGGGAAATCATTGTATTGGGGCAAAAATTCATTTCTCCCAAAGCTCTTCAGCCCCCTCTCTTCACTTCACCTTTAGCCCCAGCTGTTAGAATTTTCAAAATCTGTAGTAAATCTGTTTTATTCAGTCTAAAATGAATTGTAAGGATTTAATACTGCACAGTTTCTATGCTTATTTTATTTTTTTAACTTTATTTGAATACTTTGATTAAGATGACTTCTGTAGAAGAAAAAATAAACTTTCTTTAGTAGTTATAATTGAAGGGAAAAAAAGCATGGCATCAGAAAACGTATGAAGATAGGGAAGTCTTATCATGGGCTGTGGTTACTCAGAGCAGTATTGCCTTCCCACACAAAGAACAGATTGTGGTTTAACTCTTTCCATGGCCTAGTTTTATGTGCCAGTATAGTATCAGAATTGTTCAAATCTCTTCTGGAAATTACTGATCGGTTTAATTATTGCCTTTGTCACTCTTTGTCAAGCATCATACTGTAATGCAAATGTTTATGTCCTGAATTATCTTCCTATGTTGTCTCTCTCATCTTTTTTCTTTTTTTTTTTTTTTGGTTTTCTTTTTTTCTGTGAAGGTAACATGGTCATAGGTAAATTGCTTGCAACTTTTCTGCTGTTTTCTGTTTGATTTGAGGACGGTTAGGAGAGAGCGGTAACTAGATCTAGTGGGGTTTTTTACCATTCAGGAAATTTTGAAGTTTGTTTGAAATTTGAAGATTTAAATACTAAATTCTTGGCCTGAAGCTTCTACAATGGCAATCTGAACTCTGTTTAATTGAGACCATTAGTTATGCTTTCATCATTTTTACCTAATGTAGTTAATCAGCCTATTGATTAAACATAGTTCATTCCTTGTCTAGCAGCGTAGCTAAAATATTAGTTTGTTAAATGTATTCTCGAATATAATTGTATAAAAAAGGTTCAGTTTTAGTTTGATTGCACCATGCCCCTCAGTATGATGAGCAATCTACATGGTATTTAAAACTAAATATGCCTGCACGCAGGAAGAAAGATACCTCCCCTAACGTCTCCCTCCTAAACCAAAATACAGTAATGTTTGATAAGCAGATCACGCTGTTTTAAACATCGGATTTGCTCATGGAAAAGAGGCATTAGTTTTTGGGAAAGGCCTATTTAGATATTAACATCGATGTGTAGGATGGTACTTGAAGCAGACAAAACGAATTAATTTAATTGCTATAGGATGTGCTTGTAGACGACAACTAAGCATTACCTCCTTAATGCAATCCATATCGCTGCTAGGCAGAAGATAAGAACTTGCAGGTGAAGCCAGATGACAGAAAGGGATATTTTGGAACTGTAAATAAATTGCATGGATTTCACAAAAGCAGCATTTGACCAGCGGTGCACTCGTAATGTCACTCTGCCACAGCATGCAGAAACACAAAGAATGCAAAGTTTGTGCCAAGTTGCCATTTTTCATTGTACACCTCAGATTGATTTTTAAGGGGTTTAGAATAATTGCCACACTCATGTGATCAGTTAACAAATTAACTGACTCTGTGGGGCTTCAAAACCCACAGTGGAGCTGCCGGAAGAACATAAATATAATTTTTGTTCTCAACTTCATAAACTTTTATTTTACAGAGTTTGGGGGTGGTGGGAGGGAAGCCTGAAGAGCTGAAAGTACAGAAGCTTCTGTTCAGGATTTGTATACGACACGCTGTGTCTTTTGCCCACTTTCCCTTACTGTATACTGGTTTCTCTAGTTACCACCACTGGAATGGTGCCGTTTCAGTGCTGGAATGTTGGACGTTTGATAAGAAAATGGATCAAGTTTAATGGCGCATGCTCTTTGTGCCACCAGCAGTCTCTTGCTGAGAGCATGCTCCAAAAGCGGGAACTGTGTGGCATTACACTGAGCATGTATATGCTTTGTGTTTCTGTGCCACAGAGAAGAGAAATGAACTGTGGCATTCGCCTCAGCCTTCTGAACGTTTCTGCTCAGATTTTTTAAAACCGTATAGTGTCCTCTTTGTGCAATGGTACTTTTCTTAATGTTAGCTGTTCACTCAGATATTTAAATGTTAGAAAAAAACATCTTGGTAGCATCTCTTTTAAATGATGTTCTCTCTGCAGTGTTGCGGGATGAAGTGAGAGGAGGCATACAAAATAAAATCTTCACATGTTTTTTTCAGAGAGTGAAATATGGGGAAAATGTGATTCTCTGTGTACTTTCTGTCTGCTGTCTGACAGTGCTAGTAATTGCGTAAAAGGTGTTATGCAGAAATTTGTGTAAATTTTAAGTGTTTATTTTCTTCACCTTGGATTTCACTTTAAGATTTTCAGAAACTGCTTTGATTATGATAACTTACTGACTTTGAGTTTTCTTCTTCTGTTCTTTTTTTTCTCCTCCACTTCTTTCCACAGGATGAATTTCACCCGTTCATTGAGGCACTTCTTCCACATGTCCGTGCAATTGCCTATACTTGGTTCAACCTTCAGGCTCGAAAACGCAAGTACTTTAAAAAACATGAGAAACGAATGTCAAAGGATGAGGAAAGAGCAGTCAAGGATGAGCTGCTTAGCGAAAAGCCTGAAATTAAACAGAAGTGGGCATCCAGGCTCCTGGCCAAGCTGCGCAAAGATATTCGCCAAGAGTTCCGGGAGGATTTTGTGCTCACGGTGACTGGGAAGAAGCACCCATGCTGTGTATTGTCCAATCCTGACCAGAAGGGTAAGATTAGGAGAATCGACTGCCTGCGACAGGCTGACAAAGTCTGGCGTCTGGATCTAGTCATGGTGATCCTGTTCAAAGGCATCCCCTTGGAAAGTACGGATGGAGAGCGGCTCATGAAATCCCCACATTGCACAAATCCAGCACTTTGCGTCCAGCCACATCACATAACAGTATCAGTCAAGGAGCTTGATTTGTTTTTGGCATACTACGTGCAGGAGCAAGGTAGGAATCAGATTGTCATGTTTCTATGTTAGTATGTCAAACTCTGATTCCAAGTAGCCCTGTTTCCCCTATGGGCTGGCTTCCAGTGAAACATTATTCTGTGGTCTATAGACATAATGTGGCTACATATCCATATGTAAATCAGCATGTATACGTATATACTTACATACACACACATTCCTACAGACCTGTGTAAATGACATGTATGTTTGACATACATGCCTTGTTCTCTTTCAAGAGAGAAAGGGACATACCAAGGTAGCACTTCAGTTCTTTTGAAGTTGCCTTTTTTTTTTTTTTCAAAAAGTGGCAATATATTGTGTAGTTTTTCCAGTCATGACTTCAGAAAACATTCTCCTTGTTTTTCAAGTTGTTTTTTTTTTAGTTCCCCCAGTACTGTTAGTAACAGATGCAAGTACGTGCAATTGCACAATCATAATAAATTCTATAAATATTTATTATTGTCTTTGTAGTTACAAATTATCAAGAATTCATCCTTAAACTGATGAACCTACTATCACTTTGAGGAGCAATTGTAGACTTTCTCACGTCTATAATATAAAACATGAAAAAACTTTAGAACAGAAATACTGCCTTGTAAATACCATATGTAGTCAGAATTACAGCATACAGTACTTAACGTTTTATTCCTATTTTATATCACTAGCTATTTTACACCACCAGCTATTTTACACTAGCTCATCTTACCTATCTGAGCTTTAAAACAAAGGTCCAAGTTGTAATATTTTGAGAGAATTTTCCATGAAAAGGGTATTTTCATAATCACACCCGTATACTTAATTTTATTTCGCAGATAATTTAAATGTGGAAATTTGCAGGAACACTATGGAAAAGGTTCTTAAACTTAGTTTTACAGAATGGAAATAAAACCAGGGCTTCTGATAATCACATATCGGGGAAAAAACTGCTAGTAATAATGCATATTCAGATAACAATACTCATAGGCAGGTTCCCCGAAACTGTAAATGGCTGTAAGTAGATACAGGTTCCCCCCCCCGATACTAAGCCTTCTTAAACGCTTTTTCTCTGTGAGGGGTCATTTTGGTTCTTTCTGGTGATTATACCATCCTCTAGATGTCTTTGTATTGCTGACTGTTCAGCAGTAATAAAGCATTTCTTTTTTAGCCGCAGATCTCAACTAGGGAAAGTTCGACTGGCCGCAGATGGTGGGCCATTTCACAACTTGGGCTGGTAGTAGGCAGAAATGGCCTGCAGAAGGGCAGATGGCAGGCTGTTATCTGATGCCCAATGCATAACTGCGGGATTTAACTGAAAAACAAACGGAATGGATTTTGTTAGTAAGAAAAAAGTAAAATTGCGCATGTCTTCATTTGGTGTGTACTCATTCTTTAAAAGAACAGATACACAACACGACCTTTTTGTTTTCAGTGAATTTGTCTTTTAGCATTTACTCACGCAAGTGGAGCACTATGTTTACGTGAACATATAAATAGGGTTCAATTTTTTGGATTATTCATCATGAAAAAATATGTTGTTGGTTTTTTTTTTTTTCCCTGCTTGTAATTTTTATATTTTTCTCTCCACAGCAGTAGACAACACAGATATTTTGCAGTGACTTTAAGTGGCTGCAGAGTCTGGTAAATCTGATCCCCTATAACATAGGAAGAAAGATTTCTTTGATAGCATTAAACAAAATAGCTTAATTACAAATAATTTGTACCTTTAAACTCCTTTTGTAAAGAAAAATTCAAATGATATTTTGAATGCATATATTGCAAGACATAGCTTACTGATTAATTCTAATGGATTTACCTGTCTCTAAAAGCCAAAACTACAAAGGGAGGCAAAACAGTTTAAGTAGCTCTTGAGCCAAAGGAGCTGGGGTCAGAGTACTCTTACACACTGTCCACTTTTAAGTTGTTGGAAGCCCATAATTTGAAGTGGGAGAAGGAATTGCAGGGCATAGCTGATTTTATTGATTTAAATGGATTGAGAATAGCAGTTTATTTAAAACACTTGTCTAATCAGAAATGAGTAAGATAAGCATGCTGTAATATTATAACTTTCAAAGTTACATGATGCTACGTTGAGAATATACTGGAAGATGAAGCTGGCTGATTTCTATGTACCAAGTCACCCTTAGTAGGCCCTTTTGTTTATTGTAAACTGCATGTATTTTGTATCTGTCTTGCTGCTTCACAGTAAATCTTCCATTAACATCTGTTGACTGTCTTCTTGAAGAAGTCATATTAAGTTATCTTTGTATTTTTTTTTCCATTTTGTCAAACTTTGATTCTCTCTTCTCCTTGAAAGCATGTTAATTGTGGCGCTTTGTAGTGCACTTGATTAAGAGCACCAGGCTTTACAAAAGATAAGCATGAAGTCAACAAAAATGCTGCATTACACACATGCTGTTTTGCTTCTTACTTCTCTTTTGGAATATATAAACCCGCCTAATAGCATCATGTAAAAACTAAGTGGAGACATAGAAACAATTAAATCCCTGAACAAAATATGAAGAAGGAATTAGCACATAAAATGAATAAAGGGGCCAAGTAGTGTTTTGGGTTTTTTTGTTGCTTTAAAAAAGAAGATTAGGGGGAAAAAGAGGAGGAAGGGTAGTTTGAGTGCCAGTGATGGTTGCCAGTGGCACCAGGATTGGCATCAGACCTTCTTTGTTTAGCCTAGGATGCCTGTGATTTGTTGGTTGGCATCCGCATTGCAGTGCAGAGTAATGTTACAATATATTGACAATTTCCAGATCTAGAAGTGTCAATAATCCTTTCAGTTCTTAATAAAAAGAACTTCTGCTTCCATGCCTGCCTTGAAACAAGGAATAAGGACTGACCTATGAAGTTCTGTCATTGATCAACTTAGTCTTTTTCTACTTTTTGCTCACCTCCCTTAGAATTCAGCATCTTTTTTTCCCCCTATTCTCTTTCTACTATCCTCTTATGCTTTAGGATCTTAAAAAAAAAAAAAAAAAAGAAAAAGGGGCTTGACATAGGTTACTATGCTGCTTCTTTGACTGAAATGGAGGAAGAAAATGGGAAGTACTCACTGTGATCAATGTTTAACATCAAAATAATTCTTAATCATAACACATTTCTATGGGGCTCTGCTTATTGTGTGTATCAGGTCCACCCTCCTCCCCCCCCCCCCCCCGAGTTTTTAAAAAGCCCAAACCTTGAAAATGGCATGAATGTTGCTTCTGTTGACAAAACTGCCTTTTTTTTTTTTTTTTTTTTCTGTCAGGCATCAGAGAGTGTCTATCGTTTGGTATGAAATGCATCTCAGTCCATAAAATCATTTGATGGTATTTGATTCAGTGCAGCGCTTATGCTGTGTTCTCATTGCTACAAGAACCGCCATTTTGTTTGTCGAGTGCCAGGAGAGGGGAAAAAAAAGGCAGACAATGTGCTTGATGCCAATAATGGTTGCCAGTGGCACCGAGGTTGGCATCAGACCCTCTTTGTCTAGTTGCTGAATGCCTTTGATTCGTTGGTTGGCATCCGCATTGCAGTGGGCACATTGGAAAGTTTTTGACAATCAGTGAATGAAAGCTGCAGTACTTGTTTGCTGCAACAGAACCCAGATAATATAAATCCCTTCTTCTGAAAGATGTTTTACTTACTCTTACAATGGCTAATTAAAAAAAAAAATTAAAAATTGCATTGCTGTTTTTTCTAAAACATAAAATATGTGCCTCATCTGCAGAATTCCTAATCCCTGCATCATCTCTGCTGTTTTTTTCAGCATAAATAAAATGCAAACTTGATGCTAGGTATTTCAGCACATACTGAATGAAGCATAGTAGACCTTGAGAAATGCTTTGGGAGCTTAAAGGACTAAAGCAATGGTACATGTAAATGGTAAACATTTGTAAGAGTTTTTAATGCATGTGCCTCTCAGAGTACATTTCTCAGATCAGTCATGTTACTGTTTACACTCTCCTTTATCCTTGTGTAAGAGTGATATAACTGGGGAAGCCCGCATCCCCAGCTGTTAATAAACTCTGAAGTTGAGGGAGGGGAGGATCTTTTAAACTATCCAAGAAGGAGGGCAGAAAATACATGCAGATGTCCTTAGTCCAATACTGTTCAGGCACTCTTGGTTTTTTAACTTCTTAAACCCTCAAGATGCTGCTACAGTTCCAGCTGCATGACTTTGTTACCACAAAATCAGCAAAAAGACTAAATCATTTCTGTTGGAAGTTTCCTAGATAGTTAGCATTAATATTGCTTTCCGGTTAACTGCTATTATCTCGTTAATTAATAAGAAGGATTAGCAGCCCTACCCAAAGGGCTGCACAGAAGGAAGCCTGGCCTATGTGAGTCCCTGAAGCACCAGACTGTGTTCTGTCTCTTGGGGAGGAGGGCAGGGAAAAAAAAAAAAAAAGGAAGAGAAAGGAGAAAAGGGGGAGATGGAGGGTGCGGGCTGGCTTCTGCAGCCTAGGTAGGGGAGAACTTTGTGTGCAGGACCCTCTGGCCACACCGCCGGCATGTTTGCGGGTCCCCAGTGACCAAGGTGGCTGTGTGCTGGCACTGCCCACATGCCACATGCCTCCTGCCGGCAGCCACTTGGGCGAGGGGCACAGGCCTATCTGATTTTTGGTAGCATGCTTTGTACTGTGTAATAAGTGCATTTTCAGATAATCTCAGCTGGGGCGCAGAGTGCCGCGTTTGCATTGATTCAAAACTGTTTTTATCCTAGCTTACCGCTGGCAATCCAGTGATCCTTAACCAAACAGAGATATCACTTTTTCACTTAAGACAGTCCTGGCAACATGTATGCACTGACTTACTTTGAAAAATGTGTCCTCCTTCCAGGAGGAACTGTAATTCTTTTTTAAATGGGATTTATCTGAATTGCAGGAGTGGGTGGGTGAACTCTCAGTCTATCAATGGCTTGATCTTTTTATTAAGCTTTTTGAGTTTTGTGAATTTATTTTCATAGGGAGCTCAAATTTTGAAATAGGCTTGCGTAGTCATTTTCATGTTATGCTTTAGTTTTCATTTAGTAAGTATAGAAAATCGATAATATAGTAATATTATAATAATACTTTTCATATTTTAAAATGGTAAATAAAATTATTTTGGTTAGTTTACTGTGACTACAAGAAATTCCACCTAAAATCACGAACAAAATTATGTTTTAAGCAGTCTCCTTTCTGCATAAGTCATACTTATATGACTTATGTCTAATGTCCTATGTCTAAGTGTCACACCATCCAGATGGATTTTGGACAAGGGCTTGCATTTCTTGTGTGTGTTGATGCTTCCACATACAATTAATAAAAAATAATGGGCTTAGAAGAATCAATCAATCCGTTGAATTGATAATTGTTCCTACTTCCATTAACTTTAAAGATTTGCCTCCTTCTGAATACTTTACCTGGGAACATACAGTAGAACATTTTACCTGTTTTGCAGGAGGATATGTCAAGGTACAAGGTGATTTGTTGGAGTTTACACAGCAAATTATTAGTTACACTGGGAATAACAGGAAATAGAGCTTATTACCACCTGTACCTATAGGCATCTAGGTGCTCTAGTAGCTTGTTACTTACACAGTGAAATGGCATGCTGATCCCTTGTGCTAAATCTCAATTTTGAATCAGAAAGCCAGTGCAGAAGCAGAAGTATGAGTTTATATTTTATCTGCTCTCATATGAGAAGAGCTTTTTGTAGTTTAAGAATTTGAAGGAGAATAATAAACCTTTTTAAAACTTTGAATTACTTTGAGTAATTCCAGTCTATTCAGGCATGCAGAAAATGTAACTTAAAAAACTTTTTGTGTAAACCGAAAAAGACACTGTATTGATTTCTTTTCTAGTTTTCTAGTGTAAAATTTTGAATGACTACTTTGTCAAGTACCTCTACTGAGCTGAAAATTACAGGCAGGAAAGACATTTGCCATTAGGAGATGGAGGTTAATTTGGTGTATATGCGGGGGTAATAATGTTTTTCAATTGACGGTTATAGATGCTTTGTTTATGAAGATGTAGGATATTAAAACATTTAAAAAGGCCACCCATCAATTTTCATTTTTCAGCATGTGTATGTGTGAACTGACATTCAGACAATAGATCTGAAGAATTAAAAATGTATACTTTTCTTTTTCATTTTAGTTGCCCTCAGAACACGGTTACGGGTCATATGACAGGTTCATGCAAGAGGAAAGGGAATTTTCCATATTTAATTTTACTGTTGCAGTCAGGAATGAAATATATATACATTTTAGGAAGGAACTTTTAGCTTGTTCTGGTTTTTCTTACCTGATACACCAAGGGGAGTCATTTTCACAGGGTTAAATGACATTAATTGTGTTTAAGGCAAAAGAGGCTTATGGTTAAGTAAATTCTTTGCAACTAGTTGCAAATTTAGAGGTCAGTGTTAATTTATGAATGACATTTAGATTGACAGCAAGAAGCTATAAAGTAAAGAAAAGAATAGAAAAGAAAACAGAAGATTCTTGCTTCACAGTAGTTTCAGACAGAAGAACAATGCTGGGAACAAAAAAAATGGTTTCAAACTATAAATAAGACCACTAATTCATAAAGGAAATCCTTTGAATAACAGCAGAGATTTATGTTTTAAATTTCTTAGGTTTTATGCATATTGAATTCATTGCAACTGTGAAAACTTCATTAAAATAATTAAACACTAAATACCACTGCAGGTTGGATTTTGAAGTTAATTGCATGAGATTGCTGTCAAGTCTGCTTCTTTTTCTAGCTTTGCAGTCTTCCCTGCTTTTCCTCCTTCTCCTCCTCCCTGCTGCTAGTATAGTAATGTAGACATCTCAAGGACTGCTGGCCCTCCGAAACTCTGGTCCTTGGAGCAGTGTACCACAGTGCCAAGCACAGTAATTCAAAAGGCTTCCTAAAGCATTACGTTCCAGTCTCAGCAGCAAGGTGCTATGTTGCTTTGCTGTAATCACTTGGGTTAGGATGATCTCCAGATCAAGTTAAATGGCTAACTTAACTGAATAGGGTTGTTCCTTCCATTGTGGGGCAGAGAAGAAATCCCTTATCTGGAGACACTTTCCAGATGCTAAGTGAACATGAAAAAGAAAGAAGGTCTGTGTGATTAGCCAGTTTGTTTGACAGATGTCAAAGAAGATGTCATTCGTTATAGGGACATTTCATGATTTTACTCTCTCTCTCCCTTTTTATTTTTTTTAACTCTGGTCGAACTTCCAGAAGCCGTTGCTAAAAACCTGGCTCAGGGCAGTGAAACCTGGATTAGAAGAGGTTTGAAAGGCTCGGAAGCTAGTAAAGGGGAAGTAAATCTTAGTTTATTAGCTTTGTCCATGAGAAAAGAGAGTTGATTTGGGTGTGTATATTGTACTGTCTGGGAGCAGTGAGTTGTGTGTGAAGTTGGGAACATTCTTCTGGCACAGCTGTTAATCTTTTCCCCCCGAAGTTTTATTTACAAAAAGATTACTCACATTCTCCCCCCACCAAGCTCTCTTTTCAGAGAGGTTCTTTTCTTTTCTGAAGTATATTGTGCTTTTAAAATTTTAAATAAATATATTTCATTAGCCATTTCTTAGGAACCTTGTTATTGGTGTGTGACTTCTGTTCTAACTTTTTTCACAGTTGGTGGGAGATGGGCACTTCAGACTTGGCTTTTGTGGGGGATTCTGTCTGAGGCAGGGCTGATAGTCTAAGGTGTGTTTACCAATAGCAGCATTTTGGATGTTTTTAGCCAGCCTGAGGACCAGAGCTTCTTGCCTTCATGCCCCATGACTCCTGTGCGTTACATCTCTCTTGCCCCTGTGCCCCTCCTTAAGTCAAAAAGGCGACTTAAAATTATAGGGACATCGGAGTCATTTTAATGTTAGTTTCCACCTAACTACTTACTGTGTTTGGGACATTTTAAACTACTTTTTTTTACTGTAAGGAATAGAATTGAAATAAGGAGAAGTTGCCATGATATGGCACTGGGGAAAGCACGGTGCAAAAGCCTAGCCGAAGCCCATTCAACCATTAAGTGTTCTTTTCCCTTGGAGAAACCTTGCACTTTTAACAGTAACCACCTATCTCTAGAGCAGAAGGGAAACTTCACTAAAGTGAAGGCAACTTCACTAAAGGCATTTCTATAGCTTTAAGTGGGCTTTTAATTATTTCCTCCCTAAAAAAATACACATGGAAACTGAACAAAACAGTTCCTCTTTTCTTTCTTAGAGAGTGAACAGGAAAGCCAAATGCAAAAATGCACAGTTAGTGAACTCTGAGAAACTCAGCATGTCCATTGAGAAATTAGGGAAGAAGTTAAGTTTTCTGCTATTGGTTTGATGCAAATTCTGTGCACAAGTAAGTAAATTCCATATTATTTGCAGTTATTTGGCAATTAAGAATTTTAAACATTTAGGTCTTGAACATATAGTTTATATATTTGTCTTCCCAGTCTTCAAGTTATATTAACCTGAATTACTATACAGATTTTCATAAAGGATGAATTTAAACAAGTGAAAGTTAAGTATGAACATTTATCTTAAATTCAGCATTGTATTTTAATTTTTAGTCAGTTATCTTGCCATATTCTTCACAAGCTATCTTCTGAGATGTCATAGGATTTATACATTTTTCTTTAAAACAGCAACAAAGAAATGCATACACATTAGAATCCAGTAATTACAAACTCTATGTCTTTAGAAATTAAATATAACTAAAATATTTACAGAGTATATATTTTTTGCTTGTGAATTACATTGGCCTAAAATGCCAAACCATTTTCAGCCTTTTTTGATGAAGCAACTAACAAGAAAATGCTGGATTTGCTTAGAAGATTATTACGGAAGTGCCTTGTGTCTGAGAGATAGCAAGTATATGTACTGCAACATCAGTTTTCCATTGCATGATTAATGCCATTGAAAATGATGCCAGACGTCTTGAAAGGATGACTACACTCCAGTGTCCCTGATTTAAAAGTGTGAAAACATCTCCTAGTCAAGACAACTTGTATTTTATTATTCTGACATCTGCAGTTTCTGGACAGATTACCTTAAATTTGTTATGCCATGTTAAAAGACGTGTTTTATGAGGCTGGCCTCAGCTCTTGGCCTTAGTGTCAAGAACCCTGCTACGTGATGCAACATGTCTTGTTAGGTTTAATTGACCAAAGCCGATTTGTTAAAACAATTCATTTGTGCTGTAACTCATGGCCAGGCCAAGTTGCTACCTGAATCTCTTGACCTTGACTTGTCTGGGTCACAAAATGGCTGCAAACTGCTTGACCTCTCCGTTGTTCAGCAGTCGCGCCACTTCCTCTGGTTCTTTGTGGTAATTGCTGACAAGAAGACCTTGGCCCCAAATTTACACCCCAGCGGGTTTCGTGGTGTCCCTCCAGAGCAGCCGTGTCCTCCCTTGGATGTGCTCCTGATGTCAACACCTTTTGTCTGCTGACAGAGATGGGGAGAAGCTGACAACCCTCCATAGTGGAAGATGTGGCAGGAGGATTTCTAGGGGCTGGGGGAAAATCTATCCTCTCTCAGGCTGCAGTGTATTTTTCTTCTGTTGAGGTGCATGGGTTCGCTATGTTTTTCAAGGGCAAAAAATATCAGTCTTAGTCAGTCCCATTCCACTGTGAGCATTGTTTGAGTGGGATGTGCTGGGAAGAAGATTCCTCTTTGAAAATGTTTTGTGATGAAAATGCAATGTGTGTGCACACCACTTTGATTTTTAGGAAAAAAAGAGTGATCAAAATAATTTATTGACATGAAAAGCAGAAGCATTTCATGTCAGTGTCGTAAGTGGCTATTTAATTTCTTTAGTACCAAAACATCATTTTCTTAAAGACCTGGATTGTATTCAAAAGCAACTGCGGTCTCTAAAGCAAAGGACTTTACACTCTATGCTTGATGCAGTATCTAAACTCATCAAAAGGGGAGAAAGAACAATATTTGTTTCCTTCTTTTTTTTTTTTTGGTGAAACACTTTGTTTCTAGGGGAAAATACTTGTCCTTAAGAATTACTCTTGGTGAGGGGGGAGTCATTGGCCCCATATCCCGACAGGCTGCCTACCATCAGTGTCCCTGATGCTAATGTCAGCTTCTTGATGTAGGCTTTGTGCTTCCCATAATTACCTGCAATTTGTCTGTTAGGACAGTTTAGTTTTTTGAGATGGGTATTATAACTAATCATCTGCTTCATTGTGCCACATTTCTAGGAAGCAGTGTCTTTTGAAATCAGTGACTGGATCTGTTGAAAAACTAATGGCATGATATAGCCTTGCTGAATTAAGGAAGCTCATATGCTAGTACTGGTACCGTTATAAACTAAGTAAATTTGTAATCCAGTGGTCATCAGGTAATTGGTATGTTCATAATTTAAGGCCTTAGCCTGAAAACTTTGCTCATGTTAGTAGATTTATTCAATCAAATTGACTTAATTTAAAACATATTTTATTTCACAGCACTATGCACTGGCTTTTGCAGCATATAATCAGGTCATATTTCCGCAGTCCACCTGATTTCTCAGTCAACTCATTCATTCTTTTTTTTTTTAAGAAAAAAAAAATCAGATTGTATGTGTACATACACTGTTCCCATGCACTTGTAAATGACCAAACCTTTTCCTTCACTGTGAAACTCCACAATCTAGATGATTTTTAATTGCGGTTATATAGTTGCTGTGAAGGAAGAGGGTGGGAATGGTGACGCAAGGAGCTTGAATGCTATCACTGTGATGACAACATAAAGTATGACTCAATGTTTAGATGCAAGGACTTAAAAATCTTTGTTCTGGTCCCCAGCCCTGTCGCAGCTCCGCAGGTAACAGCCGACAGGTTGCTTAGTCTCTTTGTGCCTCTGGTCCCAGGGAGAGAGAGCACCACTTGCTTCAGTGCTGCCTCAGCGAGGGTTGCAAAATACTGAGATGTGTACCGGCTGAAAAGTTATAACCCTTCCTGTGTTTCACTGCAAGCAAAATCCGTGTGCCAGTGCCCAGCCCCCAAGTGGGCTCTGTGTTGTAAAGAAATGTCTTACCTGGTTTTCTCATGCCCGGACGGAAGAAACTTGCCCAAACAGGGAGGGCCAGCACAAAGCATTCCTCCACTGCAAGCCCTGCGGTGGTACCGCTCTGTGGGAGAGGGCGTCGGAGAGAAACCATGCAGCGGAGTTGGCCCGCCGCAGGAGACGAGGTCTGTGGTGGGAGCACTGTTCGAGTCACCCATGCTTCAGTCTGCAGGAGCCCAGGGCAGGGCTGGCCCTTGAGGATGGGGCCACAGTGCAGGGGCTTTGGTGTGCTCAGAGAGCTGTCTGAGATTTCTTGCTCTGTGACAGTGAAGGGAAGAAATACCTTAGACAGAAGGATAAAAGAAACAATCACATGTATGTTCATCTAGGTGGCCCACCACAGAGGGGGCATCTGCAGTGCCTTCAGAGGGGGCCTTTGAGCTCAGTCTGTGTTCCCCATCCCTCTCTCCACTCTGAGCCTGCGTTTTTCAGTCAAGTGGGCCAGTAGCTCATACCAGGGCACACCAGCATGGGAGGAGGATGGATGGTCAGGAGTTTGGGCTGAGGTGTGAGATGAAACCCAAGCTAATGTAACGGTGTTCTTCTGTCTGGAATATGCTGGTCATCCTCTTTCATTTCCCAGACTTGGGCAGGTCTGGTTTGTGAGGCAACTGAGGGGGACACCATTGGTTTGTAAGGGGTTGGTCCAGGATCTTGTCTTGGAGGGCCTACCTTTGCATGAAGACCCTGCTGATTGTACTGAAACTCTCCGAAATACTTCATTAGTAACTTGCGCTTTTTGGACCCAGTGTGCCATCTACTTTTACTCCTTAAGTCATTGCTTTCCTCGTTCCTTCCTTTGTGATGGTATTTCAGGGTTGGTAATGAGCCAGCTATAATATCAACACCTACAAAATTACTGTGTCTACTTCTCAGAGTGGGAAGTGACATTAATTTATAAAAATGAAAAGTAGTCTGTCCATGCACTTTCCCCAAGTGATACTGAAACAGTGCAGTTTACAGGTAACTGTGGGTTAACATCAAAAGTTATTCTATTGTTTATCTTCCAGTTAAAGAATAACCAGCTTGTGCAGAAAGGAGAATTGGAAAATTGATTGGGCTGTCTAGATTCAGACACATAATTTAAAGTAATCTATATCAAGTTGTGATTTTACCATATATGCATTCATAGGTGAGTTCACTGCCTGCAGTTCAGTCACCTATAAAGGCTTATGTTGTAGGAGTCATGGACTTCTTTGGTTTTATTAAACCTGAAGGTTTGTTTTTTTTTTTTTGTTTTTTTTTTTGTTTTTTTTTTTGTTTTTTTTTTTTTTGTTTTTTGTTTTTTGTTTTTTGTTTTTTGTTTTTTTTCTTAAAGGTATATATAATTACTTTAACTGGCTTAATTATTGCCTTTTTTTTTAGTTAAGGAAACAGATATCACATTGTTACATAGCATAAGAATTTTTTCTGCCTTTTAACTATGGTGGGGAGTGCTGGTGTATTTTAAAACATGTGCTTAATCTTGCATTGCCATACACAAATGCAGTGTGTGTATATAGTCCTCCCTGGCCTTATACATATTTTTTTCACTATATTGCTACTATAACTTGAATATTCTGGGACAGGAATGATAGTTGTCCTGTAATGATTTCTGTTCTATTTACAGCCTCTAAATAAAGGAAAAGCTGCTTATAGTAAAATGAGGATCACTGGTCTTTCAGTAATTAAATAGACTTGTTATACTGCATTAATCCTTTTTGGAACATTTGGAATGACTTCTTAGCACTCACAAACACAGCATTAGGGCCAGCAATTAATCTGTTGTTTGTCCTCCAACATTTGTGTGATGTAAAGCATGTGCATTCAGAGACGTATTTCAGGTTTAGGACTAGGATCATTGCAGAGTCAAATAATGATATTGATCGTTCAGTAGTGTAGACCCAGACCTAGAATGAAGTTGCAAAAATTGTTAGAAGGACTCACACACCACTAAATGCGTCCAACTGAAAGAACACTGACGGTGTTCAACGCTGTCTAGTTTCGGGTGCTGCTCATGAGAAAAAAAAAGTGTGAATTATTTGGAGGTAGTGAGAAACTTTCTAGATTTCTGATTAGCCTTCCTTGTAGGTAGGACAAGAAGTAAAGGCTTAACATTTAATCAGGAAAGATTGTGTTCAAAAAAAAAAAAAAAAAAAACCAGTAACTTTCTCATGATGGGGGCAGTATAGACTGGGAGAGGAGAATGTGTTATTTTTATCAAGGACAGGTTTAGGAAGCATCTGCCAAAATGGCATACCTAAACTTGATCAAGTCGTCCAGCAGAGAGGTGGTTCAGGTGATCTCTTGATGTCCTTGGTAACCTCAGGGTCCAATGATATTAATGCAGTAGTCAAATTTGCACCTTTTCTGAGCTTTGATTTCACAAATAATGAGCAAATAAAATCACCTGAACTTTCTGTCAGACTTTTGGAGTTTGGTAATTGGTTTCCTGGACATAGCCTGCTCAGTTTTCTTTGATCAGAAGGGCATACTAATTCTCTTGTTGCTGTGCTGGACTCCTGTGCTGTTTTCTTGCATTGTTCAGCAGTAATTAACTTGAAGCATGGTGCAGAGCATTAGCTTCTGAGCCTAGGTTAAATCAGCAGAAGAGTCTTCCTGCGGTATATAGTCTTAGAACACATTATCCTATTGCAGTAAGATTTTAAAGTGCTTTTAAATATAGTCCAGCCAGTTTGACCTTGTCAGAATTCAAGCCATATTAATGGTAACTTGGTCTTGCTGACGCGTTTCACAGTAGGACGAGCATTAACACAGAGCTCCCTATTCCATCTGGTGAGGAACCTACAGAGAGGGCTATACATAGACTTTTCTTTAAATTCCATATTATGGTATAATGAGATATTCTGTCTTCCCTGTGCTCATGACACTTCTCTTGCCACTGATAGGCACCCTGTGTCTGAGACCAACAGACGCAGTTAAGAAGAGACACTATAAAGCAACAATATTAGATCATGTAGATATGACTGCTGAATAGTAATAGTTACGGGTTGTATTTTGGGAAGCAGTGATTAGCGACAGTTTAATTGTAGCAAATGTATGCATGAAGTCCGTGGCTTTCATTGTAATGCCCTGGAAACAGATGTCAAAATGCATAGAACAGAATATAATGATTAATCTACACATTGTATTTAAGTTGCAAAAAAGCTCTGGAATTTTAAAATTTGATTCTGCTGAAGTTTGCCTACATGATATAACACAGTGATACATAAAGGTATCGTGGTGAGGTCTGAGCAAGCTCATGTGAGCCCTGAAAGCAGCAAAACTGCATTCATATGGCATCTTCATGTGGTTTTATGTACACTGCTCCTGTTCGTTCCCCACAGGACAATGTGGATGTACCCTGGAAAAATATGCCCACTGGAGTAACCACAGCAGGCTGATTTGAATTTCTCTCAGTTATATTTTCTCTCAGTGTGTTTTATTTTCTAGTAATAATATATACATATGAGTCTGACTATGTCCATTGATGTGGTGTTTGATATGTAGTTTCCAGTTTGAGTGAATGGTGTTTGGCACACGTCCTAGTTATTATGTATATTATTGACAAGGATGCCTTACTTTGATTCTCAAGGCTGGTTTCTGTATCACTGGTAGCACATGACCTATTTGAAAGTGGCACATAGAATCATTTAGGTTGAAAAAGATGCTTAAGATCATCGAGTACAACTGTAAACCTAACACTGCCAAGTCCACCACTAAACCATGTCCCTAAGTGCCCCGTCTACACGTTCTTTAAATACCTCCAGGCATGGGGACTCAACCACTTCCCTGGGCAGCCTGTTCCAATGCTTGATAACCTATTTGCTGAAGAAATTTTTCTTAATATCCAACCTGAACCTCCCCTGGTGCAACCTGAGGCCATTTCCTCTCATCCTATCGCTTGTTACTTGGGAGAAGAGACAGACCCCCCCCTTGCTACAACCTCCTTTCAGGTAGTTGTAGGGAGCAATAAGGTCTCCCCTCAGCCTCCTTTCCTCCAGGCTAAACAACCCCAGTTCCCTCAGCTGCTTCTCATAAGACTTGTGCTCTAGACCCTTCACCAGCTTTGTTGCTCTTCTTTGGACACGCTCCAGCACCTCAATGTCTTTCTTGTAGTGAGGGGTCCAAAATTGCACACAGTATTCGAGGTGTGGTATCACCAGTGCCATGTTGGACTATTTCTCATTGCCTGGGTGGCAGAGTAACTGCATCGGTGGACATCACAGGTGATGAATAAATGTGCCAGCATTTCCCAGCTTTTGGTGGGCATGGGCTGTGTGTGCCTCCTTGCCAATGGAAACTGCAGCAGCAACCTAGCTCTGGGCAGAACCTGGGGGGATGCAGTGAGTGGGTGAGGTGAGAGAAGGCAACGCCTGTGGGGCTAGGGTGGAGTGGGCAGGGGGTACAGCAGAGGGTGCCCAAGAGTGGGTGTGAGAAGGGGGTGGTGGAGGATGCCATCTCCATTGCCAATGGCACCAATTTTGAAAGCCCTGCACTAGACAGATCTGTTCACTTCTGAATAGTAGTCTCTCTTCTTCCATCTCCATGGCAACCCAAAGTTGCTGTATACAAAATGTTTGCAGCTCCAGGTTTTGGTGTTGGGAGAGGACAATATGCATATCCGATGTGTTCCATTTAGGAAAAATAAAAAAATAAAGGAGAAAAGAATCTTAATTTCTTTTTTCCCTTTTCCCCAGTTCTGTAAATGCAAGGGGCATTCTTCTTCTATTTTGTACGTTAATATGGATCAGGTCTCATCTCTTTGAACCTCATTTGACTCAGGACGGGTTGTTTTACAGTAGTATAAAGTCCTAATGCTGAATTCATGTTGCAAGGACTGTGTTCAGATTCATACTGCTTCTGTAAACGATGCTTGGCCTGTTCAGGAGCTATTCTGGTGTATTGGGTTCCCAGGCAACAAAACTAGAACACATATGACTGAAGTACTGCAGACTCTCTAGACTGTAGACCTAATCCTGCAAATCCCTATTTACATAAATCCCACTGATTTCAAAGGGTCTGCACATGAGAAAGCAGGTTTTACAGGATCAGGCCATTCTTCCTAGAGACCAACATCTGTTGCACCAACTGTGATAATCTCATGACTGTTAAAGAAAATTCTGCGGAAACATTTTATTTGGGCTAAAAGAAAACAGCAAAAAAGTAACACTGTCGTCTGTTGCTATAAAGTGGATTATTACTAAAAGCAGTTGTCTGTATATACTGTGTCTCTCCTCTGTTCCCTTCCTGTGTATTTTTATTTACTTGAGAGAAAATGCTATATGTAGCTGTGTGCTGCTACTGCTGTTCTTCACCTGTGTTGTATAAAGTTTCTGTGCCAGACTACAGATACTGAGATATTTTTGGATACCGAAAGAGGCCTCTGGCATATAAGTTACTCACCATCAGGGTCTTGCTTTTGGAGTTTTTGGAAACTAAGAAAGAAATGTCTTTGATAAAATTTTAAGGTATTTTGGGTCTTGCAATTCAAGTCTATGCTAAGTTTTGGCTCTGGCCAAATTAACTAAAGTAGTACATTCACTTGGCATTCACTGTGGAACAGTGGACTGTCAATTGGTAAGACTGCAAGGAGGACAGAAATCTGAGTGAAAGTAGGTGGTGGTCATGTTGGGAAGAGTACAGTTCACTTCCTTTGCTCTCCTCTAAGAACAGAGAACACCTGCATAGCTGTGGTAGCCCTTGCTGCAGCTGGAGTTGAATTTCTTTTGTGATTTCTACGTGGAGGTCTACTATGGAAGGGACAATAGGCTGATGCCTTACCTTGGTTGACTACTTGATGACTTACTTGGTTGACTTGGTTCCTGTAGGCCTGAGTCATAGTGCTGGGCTCATTTGATGCGTCGTCTGGAGATTTCATGTGTATGTTTGCTGCATGCCTTGGGCTGTGCAGCTGAAGATAGAAACGAGATATTATTCACTGTCCCTTGCAGCACCGATGTTATAATAAAACAGCTGTAGAAAATACAAGAGAAAGAGCTTGGCAGCTCAGTTGGGCCATTTATGTGGCAGGTGGAAGACCTCCCTGAAGTCCAAAAGTGATGGGAGTCTACATCAAATGATGCAGTGCATGCACAATAGTTCTAGAATTTCCCTTGTATTTTGGATTCCCTGCACTTAAAATTTAGTCAGTCTGCACATGACAAGGACAGTGGTCTGGGATTTCCATGAACCATATAAAGGGCAGTAAGCTACTGCTACTTATGTCATCAGATCAAGGGGAAAAAAGGGGCAAGATGGCAAATATGCTGACAGCGCTAACTTGCTGTCAGAAGCTGCAGACTTGGTGAACAGAGGCATGCTGTTCCTCTAGGCTATAGTATATTCTTGAAACTTTTCCTGATAATTCTGAATATTTCAGATGATTACCCTTTCACCTCCCTGAAATTAGTAAAATAATGTTCAAAGCCTAATAGACAAAGCTTGGGGGGGCCTGTATTTTGATGGAGATGCAAAAGCTAGAATATAAATGAAGCCTGTGTATAGTTCAAATTGAGAATGTAACATGTTCAAAGATGGTGCTTTTATTCATAAGCTGTAACTTTACAGCACCTTTTTTTCTCAATATCTTTTCTGGTTATTACTAGTCAAGTTTCCTTAAATGTGCAAGATTCATAATTAAGCAGACTTTTCATTAGGGGAAAAAATATTTTCCTGAAGGTTTTTCTTCTATGTTACCTCTATCTCCACACTGTGATTACACTAATTCCTCCTTCCCTATCATAGGTCCACATATTCCCTTATATTTTAAGGTGTGAAGTCATTGGGACTTATACTCGTAATGATTTATAATGAGATTTTAACTGTTCCACTTTGCTCAGAAGTAATTGCTTTTGTGAAGTGGACTGTACTTTTTAGTGTGTAATTTCTAGATTTTATATTGAGCTCTATGGAAGATCAGATCTATGCTAAATGTGCAACTTAAATCAACTATACTATGCTTAAGAAAGCAGAATGGAGATGATTATTAACTGAAGTTGCAAAATGTAAACCTCCAGGGAAGAGGTCTTGGGACTGAAGGCAAAACAATTTACACATTTATTTCCATAGACATTAATATGAAAGATTTGGGGAAAAAGAGACATGCAAAATCTCTATAAAGTTTATTTATATAGGAAAAAAATATCAAGAGAACCCTTGTGCTGATTTTCTGTATCTAGATATTGTCATCTTATTTTGCTAGGAGCAATTAGTTAATTCAGTCAGCAGATTTTTTTTTGGAACTGCACAGAACAAGTATTCTCAAAATAGCAAGTGTATAAGGTCAGTTTGCTCAAATGTAATTGTACACACTATTTCACCCGCCTCCCCTGCCTCAAGCCCCAAGGAATACTGTCAGTTCTTTAGGGTCTGAATTTATCTCTTATTTGTTTTAGGTTAAATCCAAATATTGTGACAAACATTTGTAGTTCTTTTAAACTTTACTGGACTTTTTTGTTGTTTTTTTTAATATCTTAGATTTTTTTATATATCTTAGAATAATCCTTGCCAGGATTTGCAAATATAACATTACAGCAGGTTGTGGCAGCATGGGAAGAAGGTGAAACTGATTATAAACAAGAAGAAAACTAATTAGCTTTGAAGAATAGTTCATTGTTTTTTTCAGAAGACTACTTGTAACAAGCGACTCCTTGTCACATTCTCCATAGTTTTCTATTTTGCAGTCTCGTATCTCAGAAGAAGTAATTCTTCATCAGAACCAATGCACCTTGTTAAGTCATTAAGCTAACAGGATGTCCTGTCGTTCTGCTGTGTTATGGGGCTCTTGCTGAAGGTGAACACCTTTGGAATGCAAAAAGAGTTTTGCATTATTTCCTTCTTAAAATAACATGGTGTTTCCTGGCTACCTAAGTGAAACAACAGTTATTTATGTAAACATGCTACTTTATATGGCTGCTTCTAGAAATGCTTTTACACAGATTTGAAACTCCATGTTTGAGAGGAGAAGGAATGCAGGTTTTTGAGATCGGTGTCCTCCTGTGCCTCAGTTCAGTACCAAACACAGCAGGATCTTCATCCCTGTTCACATCGCAGTGTATAGCGGTATTTCAAACACTTAGTGTGGAGCCTTTGTGCTAAAGCAATACTTGGCATGCTACAGCTACATTCCAACCTGCAGGCTGTGATCTCAGCACTTTCTTATTGCTACATAAAACAAATCATCAAACTGATCTGGTCTGTTCATTTGTGATAATGTATCCTGAACATATATTCTAGAGGTCATTTGGTATGAATAAGAAAATATTTTTTCACAAGCATGGAAAGATAAGCATGTTCTGCACCACATTCTTTACAACAACTTGTATTCATGTATCTTACCTCTGGCACTAAAATCTAAAGTCAGTGGAGAAATACTGCTCTCATGCTTGTAAAGGCTTAGATTTTTAACTTTGTCTTTTTCCCATGGTAGTTGTCAAAATACGGGTCAATAGAAGAAACCCTGAATAGCAGCTGAGGTTTTATTTTAGAAAAACAGGTTTCTGTTAATTGTAGCAAACACTTAAATTTCTTAATCTTTATAGATGTTGCAAAAGCTTAGTACACCAAACCAGATAGCTGGAGACATTGTAGGTAAACACAGTTATGCTTTCAACTTTATTAAGAGAGAAATGAAATATTTTTCAATTAAATTTCAGTTGTTTGAAAGAAAACAAACAAACTAAAACATATGTATGAACTTAAAGGATGAGTTCACTTTACTGGGTCATGCTGGGAATGCCTGGTACTCCTTGAGAGTTCAGGAGATGAT
This sequence comes from Nipponia nippon, assembly GCF_047370975.1. Lineage (NCBI taxonomy): Eukaryota > Metazoa > Chordata > Aves > Pelecaniformes > Threskiornithidae > Nipponia > Nipponia nippon. The sequence goes on from NW_028262402.1 coordinate 42,062,429, forward strand.
GTTTGTTCTTGTGATGCTGTCATTGCTATTGATGCAAATAGGATAATTTGTAAAAGTCTATGACCTAAGGAATTCTAGGACTACAGCACATGTTGCTATGAATTCTCTTTAGGTCAAAGAATCATTTTAATTTTATTAATAAATTAATAGTGTTTTTAAAATGGCAGTATCTGTTTCTCCATTTTTGAATTTCAAAAATCTTCAGACACAGCTATGAGTTTTTGACTGTCAACGTGCATAAATACATAGGTTTCAAAACCAAAAATATCTAAAAGACTGTTTTTCAATCTGTAGTGTACAGATTACCCATTTAAGTAATCTGTTGTTCATCCATGGAATCACATTGAACAGTGTGTATAGCAGCCTTTTAAATTAAATATTTAATTACAAAAGTACATTGTGGCTTGTATGAAATGGTGAAGATTATTAGTATAGTGTTCATTGATAAAAAGTGTTTGGGTAGCATGGGCAGTTCTTTTGCAGGCAGTTCAAATTCTCTGTAGAAGTGAAAAGAAATTACACAATTCAAGAGTATATTTCTATGAGAACACTTAAGAGGTTCATCTTGGAAACCGCAAAAGTTACGACTCTGGCACAACTTTAATTCAGGTAACGGTATCAAAATAAAAGTGTCTTAAAGACTTTATGAGTTGAAGACACCTTTTTTTGCTACACAAAGTAAATATTTGAACATGCATGGCAGGTAGTGTTCTCACACATTTGTTGAAAAGTGAGAGATCTGGGGCATCTAGGCAAGTCCAGATTTTTAAGAAGCCTCTGCTTTATAATGTGAATACATTTGTTCATGTGAATGAAATGAACTTTTGGACTGCAGCAAATTAGTGTAAGCCATAAGTGACCTAGATGTGCTTTCTGGAATGATCTTCGTTATTGCTGTGGTTGGCTTTCCTTTTGGTGTTTTTAGATTTTTTTGTCTCCTTTACCTATATTGTCAAAACACAATTATTTGTAGTGTGTATGTTCAGTAATAACAGTTTATCTCTTCATGGTTTACAGAGAGAGTTAGAAGCCAACAACTGTAATTACATCCAGGTTCCTAGCTTAGCAGCACTAGGAAAGTGAAGTTAAAGTATACTATTGATGCAGTACATCCAATAAGAATTACAGGGTAAAAACATTGCTATACATTCTTTTGGTTTCATGATAATTGTTACTTAAATTTGGTTTTGGGGGGTTTACCACTGTCTGTTGTGTTTATGTGACCACATAAAGAGCACTTAAGTTCTGTGTTTTGTGACTTTCTTCTTGTATTTATTTACCACTTCTTCCTTCTGACTCAGCAAAACTGTAAATTATGGATAATAACTTTCTACAGTAACCTGGCATTTGTGCTGTGTGGAACCAGAGCAGTTTTTACCGTTAGTGGTGCAAGTATGTAAGCAAGGTTACAGCACATACGTCAAAGTTCAGCTGTGAAGTGTCATAGCCACTATTGTCTACCTGGCTTACTTGCTAACATTTGTTAAACATATTTAAATGAGGCAGCTGCCTGTAAGGTTGAAATGAGTATAATTGAGACTAATATACAACAGGTTTTCTGTAACAATGGAAGTCTCAATATTTAGGGATTCAACTCAATTGCACAGGCGCATTTACAGGTATAATTATTTTTTGTTATTTGGCAGTTAAATTTGAATGTTCACTGAGTATGTAGAATATAGTTTATTTGTTGTGGTTCATGTTTTTTTCTTTCTCCTTGCCATAATCATGCAATTATTTAAATACTGCTTTCTTACTGAAGCAGACTTGAATTCCACACAAGAAATATTTAATTTCCTGAACATTCCCCCCCCCCCCAGCATCTGAAAAGATGAAAATCTTTCATAATTTATATTATGAAAAAGTTTAGCCAAACATGGGAGAGCTGTGCAGACACACAAGAGACAGGTCTGAGCACACTGAAGCTAGTGAAAGGTCTAAGTGTATATGACAGGCATCAAGAAGTCTGTAGAAAATATAAAGGTTCTTCAGTTAAAGTATTATGCAACTTTCCCTAGGCCAAACAAAAAATCAATGGCAAATTGAAAAGGAAACTCTAACATCCAGTGTCTTGTCCCTGTGCCCATTCAAATGGGCCATATTACTGCATCTTCAACTATTGAAAATTAGGGCTGGTTTCCTGCCCACATTTATCAGTATGCTTCCCATTGGTTCTCTGAGACTCCACCAGACTCCCTTTTGTATTAGTCTTGTGTGGTACTATCTTATTGGCGTCCACTTTTAGAAGGCAAAGCACAATTACAGTTTTAAGGATATTTCTGGGTGCTGCTGTGAAGTGTGCTGTAGCTGGGCATTTTTGTCACAACCTAATTCTTATGCAAAGAAGCCTGAGCTCAGCTTCCGGTGAAGTGCTTTGTGCTAAAGTGGATTAGACAGTAGTTACATTAAGAAAACTGAAGTAAGATTAGGACATATTTATACGGCGTTTTGTAAGCAGACCCAGCAAACTTTCTCTACACTCTGAGCCAGCCAAGCTCGTTGCAGCACCTACAAGGCACTCAGTTGGCTAGATGGCTCATGACACAGTCAAGGCTTGCATACGGCTGCCTACAAAATGCCATGTAAATACACCCATACTTGTCATAGCAACGTGAACAGGGGAGTGGTCAACACTGACCTCTCAAATAGCTTCTTTCCAGCTCAAGTGACAGGGATGAGGCAGGCCATGTGTCAGGGGAGGGTGATGGTGTTGCTTTTCAGATGCAGCTTGTGTCTTCTAGCAGGCTCCCTTTGAAGTACCCAGCTGCCACTTAGCAATGTAGCCCACCCTTGTAAGGTGACCTAGCACAGCAGAATCAGGGGTGGCTCCAGCTAATTATCTTCCATCTTTTGCAAGACCTGGTTGCCTGTTTGCAGTTTGCATGGAGGGATGGAGAGATGAGCTTGCTCTAGGCTACTTTGTTCTTTATGTTTCCTAGTTGTAGAGCTTCCTCATTTAGTTCAATCTGTAGTCCCCCTGATTTTTTGGGGAGTTTGTAGAAAAGAAGAATAAACCTAAGTTCCCATTATTTTCAGAACACAACATTTTATTTTTTTATTGAGTTGTAGATGCTTTTGATGTAAAAGGTCTTGGTTTCTACTGGCAATGACTGCAACATTACTTTTTTTTTGTTTCAAAACAGTCCTTGAAAACTTACATTTGGAGATACAGAGGAGAATTAATCAGGATTTAACCTTCAGTTTCCTTCTGTTCCTACCTCTGTACTCTCCAAACATGCAGCTTTCATTTGATAGAAAATTGTTTCAGAAATGCTTATTGTCATAATAGAATAAAAAGAATAATCTGAAATAGTTGAATTCCCCAGGAAATAACAGTGATTTTTCTCAATTAATATTTGTCATAGAATTTAGGATGGTCATTCTTTTTAGGGACTGAAAGGAGATGCTCAGATTTAACATGTGTACCTTGTTAGCAATGTTTTGACAAATGGCAGCAGCTGTATAAACTAATCTTTCTGTAGCTTTCACACATGGGGCTCAATTAACAATGGGCCACTGTCAGTATCTAATCCTTTCTATCTTTTTTTAAAGTTTCATGGTTTCTGTACATTTTTCCATGTGTAACTCAACTATTATTCTTACCTATAAACTGAGGAAAATGACAGACTGTAAATGAATTGACCTTGCATGACATTTTATATGTGATTTATAGAAGATGATGGCACTTGTGTTTATATTCCTGGTAAATTCAGATTAAAGTGAGGATTGAAGTCTGTTATTTTCAGAACATTGTAATGATTGCAGAATGTAGAATAAAGCTTTGTTTGAAATTCCTGTGTTTCAAGCTCTGAAGTGCAGAGAATCAAGAAGTATTGCCCTAGGTATGTCATTCAACCTCATGGTAGTAAGTAAGAGGAGGAAGAGCTCTGTGGGTGTTCGTTATAGTAAGTCTGTGAACCCATGGTATGTATTGTGCAAAAGTTTGTATTTACCTATGGCACAGCCCAGGCACAAGACTTGGACATTCCAAATAATTTTGCCTTTAACTAATTTCCAAACAGATCTGTGGCCAGAAATTGAAGTATTAGAAATTTCCACAGTGGGACTTTCAGAATTTTTGAGGTGTCTTAGAATAACACCAAGTACAAATGCAAGCTCCATTTTAAATGCACTTGACATTTGAACCTTCCATTTGAAATTCCTGCACTAGAATTATCTAAAGAGGACATTCTGGAATTACAGGGGCTTCTTGTCTTTGGCAAGGGAGCAGGAAGATGGCAAAAGGATATAAAGACAGAGCCCAAACAATATGTCATTATTTTTTTCTTTCACCCAGTGAAACTTCAGTGAAGCTCAAATTCCTAAATTCAGAGTAGGCTATTGTCACTACTTGCCAAATAGTACATGCTTGTGCATCTGTCTAATCCATACTTGAAAGCCACAAACAGAAGCACATAATTTGGCACAGCACCAGAAGCATGCCTCGGCACACTTCTGGAGATTCTTCCAAATGACTTACTGATTCAAAAATTCTATACTGTTTGCCTGTGCGCGCACACTGAGTGTCTGGAGGAGTTTAGCATGAATTCTTCCGGAAAACTATGTGCATTATGTTTGAACTGGGGATATGATGATTATGTATCCCTACTAATTTACCAGGAGTTCTAGAAGTATTATGAAGTTTTCTTTTTTTTTGGGGGGGGGTGTTGGTTGGTGGGTTTTTTTGTTGTTTTTTTTGTTGGGTTTTTTTTGGTGTGTGTGTGCAAGGAATGGTGGTGTTTCCACTAACAGAAAATCCACAGACAGTGTGCATGAAATGGGCTAGTGAGCAGGAGTGCTTGTTAGTCAGAATTGTTTTTTTTTCAGTTACTTTGTTATCTACTATTTCTTTACTTTCTTTCTGTTGAATTTTTAAAATAGGGGATTGACTAGTGCTTAGAGATGTGAAAAGTAGACCAGAAACACCTCCGTAAAATAAATTCCACAGTCAAGAAATCAGGTTTTTTCCTCCCGTAGTAACCGTTGTTTCTTATGATAATCCCCTTAGGCTCTGGCACATCTTTTATTTCACAGTGAAGTGTTTCAAATATTCAGATAAATTTAAGAGTGCAATTCCATGAAACAGCTGAGATGACATCATGTATAGCTGCTGCAAAAAGGGACCCTTCCCCACCAGTCTCCTCTAGCCAGCTTCCCACAGCAACCTTCTCTTGCCCTTGCGCTGGTGGTTGTTTGTCTCATCGCTTCGCTGATCTCTATTTCATGCTGGCAGGAAGTGCTTAGGTGGTCAGGGGATGAACTTAGTCTGGGAACTGATCTGGTTAAAATATTAAATTTAAAAAACAGATGTAATGTTCTAATAGTTTGAAATATAATACAATGCAATAAAACGTAACACAAAAGTAATCAGCCGTTTCATTTTTTGAAGGGGCTTGAATTTGTCCTTTAGTTTTAAAAGAGTAATCTTGTTTCTTTCATGCTTCATTGCCATTCTAGATTTAAATATATAAAATCCTGAGTAATTTATTGTGTAGTAGTTATTCCAGTATAAATTACTGTTGTGGGCACAGGTGTTCTAGAAGTGAAAAGAGATCCTTCAGAAGAATAAGAGATGCCTTTATTCAAAAGCAAGCTTTCCAAAGGGGTGTTATATTATACCAGAATAGCTGCTCTGGTAAATTTGCTATGTTGTACAAATCTTTTTGTGAACAAATGTAGTTTTTGATTGCAAACTGTATATACATACTTATGTCCATACTTCAGCAGAACAATGACAGACAGCATATAAAAACCAAGAGAGAAATCTGCATTTTCTTAGATTTCAAAACCTTAGATGTGGAAATATTGTCACCTGACAGTTTTCATTGTATTTTTTTTATTGATGAGCAGAGAGTGTGCTGAAAAATAAGAGTCACGAAAGACGATTTATACCATAAGCTGAGCTTCTGGGTTTTGGTCTGGACACTACTACTAGGACAGACAGGCAAGTACAGCATATTCTGTCCCAACAAGAAAAAGGCAAAGCCCAGTTTGTCTTTTCTCAGTGTGGTAGATCGACCTTGGCTGGCTGCTAGATGCCTACCCAGCTGCTCTCTCATTCTGCTTCCTCAACAGGACAGGGGAGAAAATAAGACAAGAAAGCTGCTGGGTTGAGATAAAGACAGGGAGGTCACTTACAAATTACCCTCATAGGCAGAACAGTCTCAGTAATAAACTCAATTTATTGCCGATTAAAATAGATTTGGATGGTGAGAAACAAAGAAAAAACTAAACTACCTTTCCTCCACATCCCCCTTCTTTCCAGGCTCAACTTCACTCCTTCATTCCTGACTCCTCTATCTCCTTTCAACCCTGGCCCTAGTGGTGCAGGGGGATGGGGGACTAGGGTTGCGGTCAGACCATAACAGCTCATCTCTGCCTCTCCTTCCTCCTTTTCTCCTGCTTCAGCATGGATCTTCTCCATGTAGTACAGTCCTTTAGGAAATATCCACCCACTCCAGTGTGGAGTCCTCCATGGGCTGCAGTGTGGACATCTGCTCTGGGGTGGTCCTCTCCACAGGCTGTAGGGAAGTATCTGCTCCACTGTGGTCCTGGAGTACCTCCTCCATATCCTTCTTCTGTGAACTTGGTGTTCTCAGGGCTGTTTCTCACACTCTTTTTACCTCGTTCCTCAGTGTTTTGCCCTTTCTTAAACACATTATCCCAGAGGCACTACCATCTTGGCTGAGGGTCTCAGCTGTGCCCTGTGGCGGGTCTGTTGGAGCCAGCTGGAGCCGGCCATGTCCAGCACGGGGCAGCCCCTGACTCTTGCACAGAGGCTACCCCTGCAGCCCCCCACTGCCAAAACGTGGACACCTACACGTGGTACACTCAGCATTACAGGATGTTCTTTCCTCTTGGAAGAAGTCTCCATTCACTGCATACGCCATGGGGCATTAAGCCTTACCTTAATAGGTAATGAAGAAGGAAGTGAGACACTCCTTCCTTCATGCTTCCTTCAAACTTACTGCATTAAGCTGAGCATATATCAGATATGCAAAGCATCTGAAATGTATTCTGCAAGGAATTTCTCAAAGACTTGGTATGGAACAAAAAGACTTTAACAATTACACTCACTGCTTTGAACATGGTTTTAAAACATAGCTCTACATGAAGGGAGGATGAGACGTGTCAGCAGTTGCTTCAGCTGAGGTTTTGGGTGAGCTTAACTCATGGAGGTGTGAGTGAAATCTGTGTTAGTGTAGGTAAACAACTGTTTGGCATCTGTGCGGGAAGCTGTGGTTTAGTATTACAGGACCGATTTGTTAATTTCAAACCTTTTGACATAAAACTTCGCATTTGCCTACTTTCATGTTGTGGTTGGAGGCTCCAAAACTAAATGCCACCATTCTTCAGGCCAGCACTCTCTTCCACCCCTTCCCCTCCCCCAAACAACAGAGAAATTGCAATTTTAGGACAGTATTGTGATAAATTTATTATCCTTCAAATGGGTTTAGGGTTTTCTCCCTGTATGGAAAGCAGTTTAAAGTAAATTAAATAAGAACAGCTGCAAACTTAGCTACTTTTTTCTACACTGCAGTAAAAACTTTGTACCAGCTCTTGGTGTGAACATTCTCAACTTGTGCTGAGTGCCATTGTGCAGGGAAATTTATTGCATTGGCAGAGTTTAGTAATATGATGGCATTGCTAACTCTGGACAACGTGGCAGTGATTGCCCAGTGTAGACAGGCTGTTAAATGAAATACATCTTGGAAGCTACCATATTTTCCTGCATAAATGATGTGGATGGGCTGCTGAAGAGAGAATTCAGCTGTTTATATGTTGCCCATATTTGGGATTTTTTAAAAGAAGGCTAAAAACTGACTTATTTGCTCTAAAATTCCATTGACAATGTCAAGAATAAAATTTAGTCATTTTTTTTCTTGAACATTTAATAGAAAAAAAGTTTCTCAGCAATGACTTTTTGTGAGGCTAACAATCAATCAGCAGCAGCACTGGGGTTAAAAATTTGTGGAAGAAGTATATGAAAAATAACATGAAAATAAATGTAATTAATACTGTTCTACAGTTACAGGATCACAAAAATGCATCCAATATAATGACTACAATTTTTATATATAGCCCTAATGTCAAACTAGGGAAATTAACTTCCTGAGGTAAAATTCTATTAGAATGATATAACAGATTGGCTTTTGGCTTACTTTTCCAGTTTAGTTTATTCAAGAAGTTTTTTTATGGTTGATAATAAATGCAATACACATGTTCAGACCCGTGTATAGATTTGTCAAATACTTCAAAGATCCATTTTCATTTTGCACACACCCATTCAGAGTGTAAGCTGTCTGTCTCAGCTCCTATCAGTCAATGGTCAGGAACATGGATTCTGTACAAACAGCTATCTCCGAATTTGGGTCAGGTTCTTCAGTTTCATTAGCGAGCTCCTTGTTAATTTCTGCCTGAATGGAGGTCAAAGGCAAAACTCCTTTGGACATTAGTAGGTGCCTCAGCTGCTCAGCTCTTAGACTAAAACTCTTAATACGTTTGCTTATCTCCCAGTCGTGGTAAGGCTTAATCATGTTTGTAAGACACTTTGAAGCACATGGGTAAAAAGCAGTGCAGCGGTTATCAGCATAAAATCTGCAGTTCTCCGTGGTTATTGCATTGTGCTGTCTTGGAGACTGCTGTATTACCTTGTTTCTAAAATAGCAAATTACTGTGGTATTTCAGAGGTTGAGGTTTTGGAACTGTCAATAAATCCTGATAAGGAGTATATATAAGAGTCCAGAGGCTATGTACCAGGTTTTCAAGTGTTCTGTTTTGGCTTGCTGATTGGGCGCAAGTTTTTCAAACTTTACCCTTACAACATTAATTTTAAGCTGATGGAAAAAAAGATATTTTTCTTGAAGTCTGTGAAATTAAAATGAAAAATTGGGCATTCCAGTAGACCAGCAAAAGAGATGAGGTTGTGTTCTCATATAAAGTAATAAAATCTTTATTTTTAGGGGCTTCGTTGTCAAAATGGAAGACCAGTTTTTTACATGTAATTTTGTGTCCTCAATTATGCCTAAAATCTTCTAAGTGAATTGTCAGCTGGGGGAAAATGAGGGAAAAAAAGGCTTCTGTCATGTCCAAAAATGAGTTTGCCGTTCTGAGTAAAGCAGTGGTGCGTCACTTCGGGAGAACAGAGTCCAGCCTCTTTATTGCACAGACAGAGAGGAAGAACGATCTCACAATGGGTGGCATAGTCTAACAGTAGACAACTGTTGGCAGTAGTGCCACATTTGGCACTGACAGAGTTTTGGTTTGGCTTAATGTCAGTGAGCTACATTGCTTTTTAAAATAATTTTGGCACTCAGCACCAGAAACATACACCCTGTTGGTATAATATGTAATTGAGCGTGAATCAGAACAGAAATAGAAAGTGTAGTTACAGGCAGGACAACACATTTGGACACTCCTTATCTAGCAGTGGTGGAACAGCTGTTACAGTGTCTCCTTGCCTTTGGCACCGAAGGATGCTTTATCAAAAGGCAGAATATATGAAAACATGAATGAAAAAACCCCAACAAATGCAAACCGCAAAAACCAAACCCCCCAAACTTGGAGTTTTTCCCTTTTTATTCTGTGATAGTGCTGAATGTCCCCCTCTCTGCTGTCCTGCAGTTCAGAGGAGGGCTGTGGCAGGGTTGCCTTCTGCAGTGTTCCTTCCAAGCACTGTTGTGGTTGGAATGCACACTGATTAATGATGTTGAGCATGGACAAGTATCAGTCTGAAAATGATAAAAACTGCCCCAAAAGACTAGGAGCTACCACTGTGATTAACCAGTTAAAGTCTGGAATAAAAGTTTTGTCAGAAGTGCCTGCTGAAGAATGTGGTCTCACTGGTGTAAATGAGAGGACTGAGGGTTTAGTCTGTTTTCTGGTGGACTGGTGTCTGTTTTATAAAAAAGCACTGCTGAAATGGTTGATAATCTCAGCAGAGAAATGCAAGAATGAATAGGCATGGTTAACTGAACAATTGTTTCCCTCTTTGATGTGGTTGCTTTAGAAAATCATTAAGGTACATTGATAGATCAATGAGAGGAAACTGCTGCCCCTGTTTGGGTGTGATTTGCTCTGTAGTTGGGAAATTCGAGCCATTAGCAGTTCTGTTTTATGTGCTACTTTTACTTGTGTTCTACACCCCTCCTCCCCCACAAAAACCTGAATAAACCAAGTACGTAATGCATTTGATCCTTTTCTATTAAATCAAAACTGCCGTAGGAGCCCTGAGGTATTGGAACTGCTATCGACAAGTTTCATGATAAATGGCTGCAGAGACATAATTGTTTGCAGTACTGTCTCTGGTTCTTCACTTTCAAAGTGACTTACAGCATAGGGACCAAAGCTGGACAGACAGATAAAGGAAAAGAAAGTTGCTTGGCATTGATTGTTGAAGATTACACAAGTAATGTTACCTGCAAAAGGCTGGAGAATGAAGTCTTTTCAGTCTAAACCACTTTGAATACCCAAAGTGGCACTTTTAGAAATAATATATCCATATAAAGGAGGAGGAGAGCATTTATAAAATTAGAGGAATTCTGTGGACCACATTTATCCATAAAAATATAAAGAGGAAGAAGTAGTCACAGGATTTTTTTCTTGGTTGTGTTTTTTTTTTTTTTTTCCTGGTTGCGTGTTAATACTATTGCTGCTAACAATATCTGCAGCTACAACTGGTTTTGAGCAGATTTGTGTTGCTCTGATTTTTTCTTTGCTTCCTGCTTTGTCGAACAAAATGTCACTCCTTGTCCATATAAGCACTTTCTTGATCAGACACCTTTGCACCTTCTGATACGATCTGGAATTCATTGGCTTATCTCTTTAATACCATTGGAGGTGAAAAAAAGGCCCTCTTGCAAAGTTTCCCTCTTGCTAATTATGGTGAAGTGCCACATTATGTTGTTTTGTAGTTAACAACTTCAGGGGCGCCGAGAGCCTTTAGTTTTGCCTCTTGGGAGTGCGACTTTTCCTCTTTCGCTCAGCTCCAGGAAACTTGAACATTTGTATTTTCAAGACCATATACCATTGGGAAGGAAGCAGGGGTGGAGATGTGTGCAGAGATTAAGTGGATATGAGAAGCAGTGTGCTTTGTAAAGATCTAGGAACTGCAGAATTTTGAGAAAGACACACTCTCTCTCGCATGTCCTTTGGCATTTTTAAGAGTTCAGTGACAGTCCTGCTAAATCTAGCAACCTGTCATAAAATTCCATGTAGAACAGTTTTTCATGTGTGGTTGTCACAGACTACACTTTTTGCAGACTGTTCCGTTCTTGCACTTTAGCATAGATAACGTGCATGCAATGTGTGTGTCTGTGTGTGTGGGTGCACAAGCTTTTATATACCCTAGCCGTGTTTTTCTGGAGTACGTATTTATTATTCATCATGGTAAAGGAATTCCATAACTGTGGGAACTAGTTATTAAAAAATAACTTTAAAAATATTTTGACCAGTTTAGCATTAACTCTTCCCACTCTGATGTTGCAGCTGCAAGTAATGGTCTGGTTTTAAATTTGGACCCATAAATTCTGTGCCTTTACTTACTTTAATTTCTGATGAGATAATATTTTGGGAAAAATAGATAGAGCATTCAGATGAAACCCAGATTTACTAGGTATTTTGTAACTTGATGGTACCACTCAAACATTTGTCATGCACACTGTTGTAAATTCAGTTAACAGTGTACCAGTTGAGAACAAATTTTCCTTTCCTCTTAGAAACCCCTAAACATATTACCTCAAGGCCAGATTCAGTATGCTTCATAGCTACGCTTAAATGTTTCTGCAGGGCAATGTGTCCTACAGCAATATATACTTTGTGGGTTCTTACAGTAAGAACAGAAGCAGTACATTTCTGCAAATTGAATTATCCATGTCTGTATCAGTGAATAAAAACTGTACATGTATCATTTTTCTTTTTTATCAAATAGTCCATTAAACTAAAATTAGTGAGAATCCTGAATGTATCATGCTCTTCCTTCTTTATTTCTTCCCGGTTTTCCTGGTGTTTTTTTCTGATGTGAAGGAGCAGTATGCATGTGCATGTGGATCAGACAGGGCAGGAACAGGTTGCAGGGACGGCAGTGCAAACAGCTCTGCGGCAGGGAGTATGAGTGTAGCAGGGAGGAACACACTCAGTTTTTCTGTTCACAGACCTAATCCTACTGTGGAGGAAGCCATAAGCTTCAATATCAACCCATCAAGTCCCCAGTGAGGAGGATTTCTCAAAAAGTGGATCTTTTGAGAAGACTGAATGTGAGACTTATCCTCCCAGGCATATAAATCTGTGCAGAACTGCCTGCCTGTGTGATTAATATATTTCCTGTTTCTGCTTTATTCTGGTTCTGCAGCACTGACACATACAAGTGATAGTAATTTACTTTCTAGGATGAGTATCAGTCGTCTTATTTGGCAAAAGCAAAGCTGGGACTACCTTTTTAATATTTACTTTCTTTTATGCCTCTCAACTGTGGGCTAAATGAAAAAGTTGAATAAATCAACCAAAATCTTCTTTTGAATAGGAAAAATATATAATTGAAGTAAAACCAAATAAAAGTGGGTACGTAAAATGAAGTTCCAACATGGTTTTCTCGATAATTAGCATACATATTACTTAAAAAATATGAAGAGGCTAGACGACCAGTATCGTCTTGTCTGAAAGTTAATTCTACAGCATTTTTTCACCAGAAATAATGCTGGAGGTCTTTATTTGCAAAGGGTGGTGGTTGCTACTAACACAGTGAAAAATATGCACTAATGGGAGAAATGGTGTAGGTGAAGCTGACCTTCAAGTAATATCCCACCTATTTTTCGGGTTGTGTTTTGTGGCTTAGAAAATGTTTTCTGTTCCTCTAACTGATAAAAAAAAAGTACTTGTGGTAGAGACATTTCTTGAAGGTGGACGGTTTGTAACAGAGGAGTTACTCGGCTGTTCTGTGTGCTGTTCTGGAGCAAGTGCTGTTCATAAAGAATGAGTTGGGACTAATGCAATACAAACACTTTTCCAACATTTATGTATTTAGTGGCTGACATTTTTTATCCACCAAACTTAAATACAATACATGAACGTATTAATGGTTTGTTTACCTATCACTTAATTTTGATAATAAAAAAGTCTGAGAATTATTTAAAATGAATTAGCCATCAATTGCATTTTGCATTTAAGAACCACTTTTGGGAGTGAAGTACACGGTGAGGTGCAGGGCTATGTTTTTTACAGTGAAAAATCGTTATTCTTTCTGGAAAAGTGGTACAAAGTACAGAAAATGCATAATATGTCTATGAATGCCAGAGACCTTTAGAAGTGTAACAAGTGAATGCATGATTTAACCTTTTCAGTTGAATTCATACTTGTAATTGAAAGAAGGAAACTATCATCTACATGAATTGTGGCATAATGATCCCATAGCTTTGATAATCAGATTAGTAGGCAACAACTGAATATGAAGCGTGGCAGTGCTTTATCCTTTACTGTCTGAACTTAGTGGAATTCGACTTGCAGATATTTTACATTTTGAAATTTTTATTCCTTTTGCTATTTGACAGAGATAGACTTTAAATTTTTTTTCCGCAGTATTTTCCCTACCTTAGTCCTTGTTCGGCATGCTCCAGTCTGAAAATGTATCTTAACTAAAGATAAGCGTGTTACATTTGGAGTAATTGAATTGGGGGCAGGGGGAGGTGATATGTGTACCTCTCCCACCAGGTTGTTATGGAATCTTATGGAAACAAGATTTCTCACAAAAAAGCATGTTGATTTACAGTCCTGCTGTAAAGGTCACTATGTTAATATGTTTTTCTTCTCCTTTTCTTTACAAAGCCCATACAGAGGTGTAGAGATGTGTTCTGCAGGAAAAATTTATCCACTCTTGGCTTCTCTCCTTTAGTTTTTGCCTTTGGGAAGTTAATAATGCACATTTTAAATAACTGAAATGTAGAGAGTTAGATGTTTTTCTTCTGGACCTTTTTGCCATATATTTCCCTCCCCTAATGCAGAGTGTGTTTATTTCTACATGTGACAAGTCTGCAGTCGTGTGTTCTTTCTGAGTTATAATGACTCAGATGTCATAATTAATTTGATGAGCAGGTGGGGGTTATTAGCCTTGTGCTTCACTTGCTAATAGCTGCACAGCTTTTCTAAAGTACTCTTTCAACTAAGGAGGCATTTCTTCACATAGAATAAACAGTGCAGCACAAAAGCCTCAGTTAGATAACTATCCATGGGTTTGAAAAGCTGCCAAGCAGATGTTGTTATTGGAGTGGGCCCAGACGAGATTGGGCAAGGCAGATGCGAGATGGGGGAGGAGGTTACACACAACCCAGGCACTTTCGTTGTGGTGGCTAGAGAATGGGAGGCTGGGAGGTGTCTTCCCATAAACCAAATCCATCCTTCACTGGCCTCACGCTCATTCCTCAAGACCCACCCTTTAACTGTAAATAAATGAGGAGGAAGACCCCTCCCCCCAGTTTGTCTTAATATCCATGTGGGAGTGAAACCGAATGTTCATCCAGCAGTCAGTGACTTCTGGTTTGCATTAAATCGGCTGTGTGCAATTTTTGAAGGGCCTACAGAGACTTTGCTTCATACCTATCAACATATGTAATGAACATGACTGCACTGACATTTACCAGAACTCTTAGGTTCTGCTTTATTACTATAAATTAGGTTGTGCAAATTTAAGACAAAATGCTGGGTTTTTTCCTGTCACCTCTCAATACAGTTTTTTTTTCCTGGTGAGATTTTTTTCTTTTTTATTAAAAAATTACAAATATCAAATATCAGTCCTTTTAATTTTTTTTTTTTAATAAGAAAACACTTAGAAAATCCAGTGGATTTGTATGTGAAAGGCAAGTAAATTGGACTGAAAATGGAGCTGATCTGTCTTTTACCCTCTCCACATTTTGTTTTCCCTCTGTCATCCTAGGCTTTTTAGAACACATCTCTCTCTCTCTTAAATTGTATAATTCCATTTTTCTTTGACTTGATCTCAAGCCAGTGGTCTGGGCTTTTATTGCCAAGGGATAATTTTTGATAATGGTCTGTTAAAACACTTGGAGCTTCCATCCTATCTTTCAAATCTGTATATGCATAGATTGTCTTTCTGTGGAGAAAGAAAATCCCTTGGTTGGCAGAAATTAATGGATAGAATGTATGTATAGTATAAATGACTTAAAAGAAACAGAACCTTGTTAAACTAAATACAGCATAAAAATATCACAAGACTCAAGTGACCGTACTTCATAAAGATGATGTTATGAGACTCTTGCCTCTACGTTTTATTTGTTACCTGCAATGATAGTTTGTTGATTCTTTTGCAGACTGGTGTGGTACATGCAGACAAAGGGTCCTACCATCTGCTTAACCGTGGAAATTTACTGGTACATGGCAAGATGTACAAGCCATTTGACCTTTCATTACCATTTAAAACGTAGTTAATATTAGTTGTGAAAGGACAGAGAGCTTAAAGCACGTTCATATATTCTATACAAATATGCACACTTAAGTATTTGGTATCTTTGACCTGTGAACTTCATTAGTCTTCCTCACTAAGTATTGTAAGAGTCATAAAAGCTCAAAGCAAGAGTTTATTTACCAGGATGTTCTTTTTACTAGCCTAGATTTGATTTTTCAGTCTGAACACAGTAAGCTTACATAGTTCACAAAATAGCAAAGTGCTAATGACTTCCCAAATCCAAACATCCATTTTTCATTTCATGAATGAAATGAAGCTCCTTGCTGCAGTGGTCTAAGAATTTTTTTTCCTTCATCGTAACAATGTTGTTTTTCATTGTGCTCCTTCAGCAAGTCTGTGGAAGCTTGCCGACCTGTTAGAAACCTTATTTGTTTAGGATTTGTATAGCTAGGGTCTGGTCTAATACAACTTAAAAAAAGAGAACAGAGTGCAGAAATGTTTCAAAATTCAAGTAATCAAATACTTTTAGGAGAGAACAGGAAGGCACGGCTTCTATACATCTTCATGTGGCAAACAGACTGACCCCGACACACTCATTTTGTCACTTTTCTTGTTGCTCCAGGAAGCTGAGGTTGTAAGACTCTCCATACATCAATTCTTACCTTCAGGCATTAGTTCCATTTTATACCACTTGTTTTTTTCCCTTGATTGGCATGTGAACATCGAGATGTTGGTCCTTCAACTGTGTTGCAAAATAGTGCTACTTTTATGTCTCATTCAGATGCATGCATAGGATTAAGACCTGTCTTCTGTCCAGGCCTGATTAAAAAAAAACCCAAACAACCAAAAACCAAAAAAACACCCTGAAAACATATATCTACCAATAGAAAAATATGGTGGCAAACCAAGCAATTCAGATTTTTTCTGTTAAAAAAAAAAAAAAAAAAATCTCAGATTGTTTGCTAGGACAAAAAGAAGGTCAGCCTGCAAAGGATATTTACTAAAAACTTTGCTGCTACGGGCCTTATACAGTTTCATTCTGGCCTTTTTACCATCTTACCTGTTGTGAAGTTGGTAACAATTTTGTCTGGAAAGGAACGAAATGAAAATTAAAAAAATACATTATTTGGTTAGTTTATATTTAAGACTCTCCAAAACACTGAATGATTATCTGTATATTTGCAGCACGGTTCCTTGTATTCCCGATGGTCTTTCAATTTCTCAGCTGCACAGTATGTCATAATCATAAAATTAAAAAAAAATTAAGTCAAAAGAGCTTTAAGGTACATTAAAATAATTTTAACAGTCCCTAGGGCACCAATCTGATGGCTCAGCACTCTTCCAAGGAAAAAACAAGAGTGGTTAAATTGAATATTAAACAAAAAGTCCCTTCGCATTTAAAAGTCCAACTCCTTTTCATAATATTTTATTATATTTATTTAAGATGGCAGTAACCTTCCCTGTAGTACATTTGAGCAATGCAAATAATAGCATATGGAGCTGGTGATCAATGGAGACACTTCTCTGAAGTTATCAGCCTTTTCTTTTGTAGGAGTTTCTGATATGTTTCTCACAAGACCTAAAACCTTCTCCCCTGATAAAAATTGCAGGTACAACAGGAGAGATAGAATATAATAACAAAAAAAAAACCCACTGACATTGAGCAGTCTGGACTGGTTCATATGTTTGTTCCTTTATGTCTTCTAACTTGTCCAAATATAAAGCTGCATGGAGCAAAGTATAATAATCACACTTACAAGCATGAGAAACAGTGACCTTGAAAAGTAACTGATAATAGACAACAGAGACTAAGATGAATGTGGCAACAAGTGTGAATCACTTATACGTAAATAGGAAAATCCTAAGTAAGAGGCTGGTGGTATTTTGGCTGTCTGTTCCAGAAGCAGTCACCGATACTAGGCTTTGTTCTAACATATGTGCTTCGAGAAGGACAATTTTTAAATGCTTTAATGAACACTGCTTGAGGTAACAGTCTATCAGCTAGTTAAAGCCAACCTTGAATCAGAAGCATTTTGAAGGGTGCAAAATAGTTAACTGCATTTTTGCTAACTTTTTTTTTTTTTTTTTTTTTTCTGGCATTATTCTGCAGTTCATATTTCCATCTGGGACCAGAAATGCTGAAATACCGCAAGTCAGTCAATTTTTACACTATTTCTGCTCCAGTTGGAGAAAGAAAGTATTGGCTTGATGTCGTAAGATTCCTAGTCCAACATTTCCTGAAATATCTTCTTATGAGGCAAGGGCCAGATCTACAACAAAAACTTCTGCCAGTTGAAAAATGCTGGCTAGAGGCTGTGACTTTTTGCAGCAAAACTCTAGCCTGTGCTCAATTCAGCTGCAGAAACATTTGTGTTGGAGTCATCTGTTGTTCTTTTGCACTTCCCTAGCTGAGATCAGGCTTCGGATAAGATACTGCTCCTCGCTTACCTTTCTTCAATAAGTTCTGAAAATTAAGTACTTTCCTCTGTTCCATGTATTTTTTTTAGCAAGGAAAAGTTGATATGCAATCAACTGAATTAATCGCTGCAAATGAATACAGACTATGATCACAACAGAAACACTGATAATTTGTGATATCCACAAAACAGTGTAAAGTCATAAGAATATGTGTATGAGTTTTATTTCAAAGGAGAGAACAGTTGCCTTTTCTCAGTGCCATTACCATCTACAGGGAAAGCCTTGTGGTTTTGACCTATACATTTACTAGCACTGTAGTAGCTTTCAATTACTTTATTTCTCTTTATAATATTACACAGGCATTGAGATTCTGATTTCATTGACTTCTTGAAATGTGTGAATTGGCAAATAGCTGATATCTAGATATTTCAAAATGCCTATATTTTTTTGAAAATCCTAGCCTCAATCCTTTCCCAAAATGTTTCTCCAGCAGCCATCTTATGCTGTGTAACATAACTAAAAGTGAGGTAGAGTACTGTGTTTGACTACACATGAAGTTGGAAGAAGTGCAAAACCTCCCTGTTATCCCATGCCAGAGTGGACCACTTCACAGAGTCCAAGAATCCAGAGATACAAATCTGTCCAGAATCCCAATGTACAAGTACTGAGTGGAGCTAGAATATCTGTGGTCTTCAGTCTTTCCAAGAAGCAGGGTCCCCTGAGACAGGCTACAGTACACAGTTCCCTCGAAGTCATAGAAATTCCCCAACAGAGGCAGTACTTTAATATTTTAATTTGATTCTATGTATTTATGATATAGGACCTCAATGCATAAATTCTTTATTTTATATTTGCTAAAGAAACCACTGCTTTTGTGTGTGTGTGTATTATTGGCTTGTATGATTTAGCTAGTTTTTTACTGTACATTGTTCCCTTTACACCTATTTTATGTTGTGTTACTACCATGTATAGTTGGCTGCTTGCCAGCCTTCTCAAAAGCACATTTACAGAGGCAAATCACCTTACGGTGAGTCAAGTGTGCTGCCTGCTTCTGAAGACTTGATGGGCAATATGAGAACAAGATTTCTGCATGGCCTTTTTACTCAGTGTGATACTGGGCAGAGTTTATTGGAGGAAAGCATTTTCCTAGTCACAGCACTGGAATGAGTTGCAAAGGAGCCTTCCTTCTTAAGGGGCACAGGATATTATGTGTGTCTCTATTGTACACTTTCTTAGAGTGCATCTAAGGTGAGAAGCAAAGCCTCTGTTCATCATGGAGATTTTAAAATCTGACCTTGTCTTTTCCATGTTGCTCTGGAGAAGGTAGGCAGAAAGGGACATATGCAGCAGCAAGTCAGCTGAACACCATTCCGAACCCGAAACACTTCTTAAAAACCAGTGAACATGAAGTGCCTCTCGGGATAAGAAGAGCGGCTTAGGCTTCTGCTTCAAGCAGCTGGACAGAAGATGAGACTGCTTAACTTCTTTTGGGCCCAGAAGTTTGTCAGCCAGAATTGTTTCAAAGACAAATCCCTTAAGAGGCTAAACACTGTCACTGTACCCTGTGAAGATCCATGCTGGATATCAAGCTTGGCTATTATTCGCTGTCTGTTTGGCAGCGATCTGCAAAGATATTTTCAGCTCTTGTCCCAAATAAAGACTTTTGCTGTATTCATGTTACTACAGTTCTAAAATGTCTGAATTAAAGGTGCAGTTATTTTCTTTTGCTTTTTCTTAAAAGGGTCATTCTTTCTTTTTATTCTAATTGGAGCTGGTAACACTGTTAAGAGTTGAGGTAGCCAGGACCTTCCCATTACAAGCATGCTTCCCATTGCTTGTAACCTGGTGAAGCTTTACTTCTTTGAGCTTTGACTCTTTCATGCAGAGTGTCACCTGGAGCTGAATGTTATTATAAAGTTTCAGCAAAACTGGACTACATATTCCTAAAAATGAGATTAAACAAAAACATGTTGCATTGTAATAAATACATCTTACAGCCATTTTATTGAGAAGCTACGGCACCTCCATGCTTTTGAACAAAGTCTTGAAATTTGGCATAGAAGTCATTCTGGTGTCAGGGGATGCCTGTTGCTGTTCTTGTGAAAAAATGCCTGAATTTGGCCAAGTTATAAGCCTTTGCAAAGGCATAGTTTGCACATGTTAACTTACAGTCACATCAGACTTCAGCAGACAAATTCCTTGGAAGGTGCCATCTGATTTGAGCATGTTCCAGTCCAGAAACAACACTGGACTTTCTGCAGTTTTTGCTACCAGCTCTTTGGAGTTAAGAAGAGGACTACATTCTCTGTTGTCATCTAAGCTCTTCCTCAAATAGGCAAGTGAGGAGAAAAGCTGTTGGATTTTAATACAGTGGGGACAAGGAGTTACTTCAGAGGAGTAGAAGAATGGTAATAAACCAGGATAAAGAAGAATGGGTTACTTGTAAACATTATGCTGTTAAAAGATATAATGTGATGTGATTGGATTTATTAATTGATATGATATAGCTTTAGAAGATGAGTGTCTTTTTTAGGGTCATTTTAAGTGAGGAAACAAGAAACCATTTTTGGGTTGCTGAAATGGCAGTAGTGAATGGAGGAAATGAACAAACCCCAGCTATTTCTCCTTGCCTCTCTTAGGCATTATTTCTTTCTTCTTTGAAATGAAAATGATAGTGAAGCCATGAAGCCACAGAGCTATGAAGTATTTTTTAGATCTGATACTGGTGTAGTGAGCAGCCATTAGTCATTAGACAATCAGAAGTTGCTGGTTCTTTTCTGTGGCAAGTGTCTTTCTATGGTAAAGGTATGAAGAAAGATAAGCTTCCTCGTAACACAAAATGAAACCATAATTTCTTCAAAGTGTTTTGATTACCTCATAAAAGTTGAGTTAGTTTAGGTTATCCTCAGAAACTTGCTGTGAATGGCAGTATTAATTGGTGTGCAGAGGCTGGTATGACAGCGTGCTGTAATTCTAAAAATTAGTCAGTCTGAGAAAGGAGAGTTCTCTGTGTCTGAGCAACATAGTGTAAAATATCTTTGTCTGGTTTCCACGCTATCAACTTGCAAACTTAGCCTGAGTTGTTATAGCTGCACTGGGCTTGTTCCTTCTCATCTGTTACCAGTAACAAATATTCTACAGGCCAAACTATGTCCTCAGTTGCACTTTTGCCTTGAGTCAATCTGCACAGGTGTGCAACTTTAATAAACAAATGTAGCTGTAATAGAAGGGCTAGAATCTATTTCTCATGCTCTCTTAACTATATAAGCTCTTCAAAGCTAATCAAAGTAAAAGTCTTTTTTAGTTTCCAAAATGAGTAGGCTGGCCCTGGATAAGCACGTTGCTGGTGTTTTAATAATGAACCTACCATGGTTTTTACGAATTTCCATAGTAGTCTTTTCAAACTTTTTTATAAGTACTTATTCCTCTGGCCCTTTTTGAAGGTGAAGTCCCCACACCAATGTCCATCACTCTCCAATTTATTTAGTGAAAATTTCTTAACAGACTAAGAAAAAATGTGTTCATACAAATTACTAAATATATGTATTTACATAAATTTGTCTGATGACATTTTTGCAGTTATTCATATTTCTTCAGAGTATCACTCAGACTTTTATATTTGGATTACACAGGAAAACTGTTCTGGTCAATTCTGGTATCTACAAAAGAGATTGCTTTCATAAAACTTTGCATGAAGAAGAATGACAGATTTGGGCCTTTGACCTTTTTGCGATTAATCACTATGTAACATACATATATCTACAGCAGTTTATCCCCATAGATTTAGTATGTCCCCATAAATTTTGCTTACATAGCTCATCACTGAGATTTTAATCGTTGGTTAAACTACAGTCTAATTGACTAAACTAGCATTGTTAAGTTTAGTCAGTAATGATTTGTCTTAGGAGAGCTGCAGACTCCTGCTGCCTATGTTTTTGGCACTGAATTTGAAGATGAAGTCGCCGTGGTGTACATATCTACCTAGCAATCAATACCAAACTCAAACTTTTACATGAAAGATCATCACTATTTTACTCACAGATATTTTTTCTTTGTGTTTCTGAAAAGGCTAAAAGCTTCTGCCCTAAATAAGATTGAAGCCTGTAGTGGTAATGCCCACTTGCTGTGTTATGGTGCACAAAATTACCTAGATAAAAATTGTAATTATTCACAGAAATCAATAAGCTGAAGGAGTTGTCAAAGGTTTCCCTCCCCCTTTTTTTTCTTTTTGTTTTCTCTGGTATTAGAACATTACTTCATGCATTGCATTTTTTGAAAGAAAAAGCAAAATGCGTGAAAAAATTTTAAGGACAGAGTTTTCTTGCTCAATTGGCACCTTGTGGAAGACTCTGGCTCATAAAGGGCTTGTGAGTAGTTTAGTGGTACCAACTAGAAGTGAGAACTGATTCATCATGGTTAGGTTTCCACATGGAAATTTTGTAAAAAATCTACATCAGTTGTGGAGCCTGAATGTTCAAATACCTTTGTAGGCTCCATACAATGATCATGTAAAGAAGGAGATGCTTAACAAAAATAAGTAAGATTTTTCTTCTAAGTTTTCTTCTTCTTCTAACACTAAAAAAAGGTCTACTGAAGAAGCTTGCCAGATGTTTAACTAATACAGTCAAATTCCTATATACATTAGTCGTGAAAGAACTTGGGAAAAAATTACGTTTGAACTCCTACTGTGTAACAGTTTGAGACCCTTGACATAGAAACATCTTTAGGGATGTTTAGTAGTATCTTGAAAGTACAGTTCTTGAAAATGGCAGATAGCAGTGTTAAAAAGAGTTTTTCTGTTATACTTTCCTAGACAGTGACCAGTAAAAGGATGTGAGGGTGAAATTACAGCTTCAGATGTGCTTTTTATTATGCTTTGGGAAATTCATTGCTGCCCATGGCACATAATATGTGAGGGGTTTGTCTTTCCATAACTCTTGGCTGTACAAGGTAGGTTGTGGATAACTGTCTTGGTTTGTCTTGCACAGCAGCATGAGCCTGGTTGCATAGATTGCCCAGCAGAATACACAGAGAATGTGTGTTTGCACCAAACTGGCATTTACGCTTTGAGTATTTGAGGTTATTTTATACTGTGCTATTCTGAGCCCTGATCTTCTCCCTGCCATGTCCTGCCCCCCATCCTTCACTCTCTCCTTACCATCTTTGATCCTGGCAACAAAAGTTCATTCCGTAGCTCAGGTCAGACAGAAATGATGCATTGCATCACAGCTGCTTTTATGAAAGTGTTTATTTCATATCTGAAATGTTTTTATATACATTTGCTCTGCTATGACTTGCAGGAGGAGAAAGAAAGCAGTTTTACTGGAGGCAAAACAGCCACCTGTGAAAACTAATTGCGTAGGTTGCGTTGTGCTGGTATCTCTGGGAATGATCCATCAGGAAGAAAGTAAATATCCTTAATCTGCTAGGAGATCACCTGTATGCCAAAATGATCTCCTTTATCAAAGTGGTGATTGAAATATCCCTTCAGATTTGCGGTGGTATGTGTATGGGGGGAAGGAAGGGAAGGAAGCATAACTCCTGTAGAGACAGGTGCCTCATCCCAGCAAAACATACAGGCAAATAAAAAACGACGAACTTGAGAGGCTCTAACTAAATTGTTTCATTAAATACTGTAATTTAATATGCTTGGTATCCAGTTACGTTCAAAGAAGAATTTCAAGAGGCCAGGCTGCTCTTCAGCTTTGTCTTTTTTTCTTCAATAAGATGAGGCTTGCAGTGTCAAGTTACGACCCTCTCCTCACTCCTGCCACAAAGTTCTGCTCTCCATCAGCTCTCCAAATATCTCACAGTAGACTTAAAAAGAAAAAATCGTTAAAAAATGCAGAGCTCTAAGGCAGTTCATCTGCTTGCCACCTCTGGGTGTGTTGCTCATGCAGTCCTATGAAAGCCTGCCATGGAACTGTTAAAATTCATCGAGGCATTTCTTCAAGGCACAGACAGGAGCAACTGCTTTGTTTCTGTTACATGCTGTGCTCCTCAGTGGCTGCTGAGGACTTGCTGCTCCTGGTCTCCCCGCTCCCCGGACTGCAAAGGCTTAGGGGCAGTGCCCAAGTGCCCTGTGCTTGGTTACGGGTCCCTGCGTTGCAGGTCATGGTGATGACTGGACTCTGTATGAGCCTTGTGAGTTGCGTGAGGACCTGCACCCAGGACGCTGCTTGGCTTACTGAAACACCGAAGGCCAGGGTGTTCAATGGACAGGATTATTTCAGTCCTGTGGTCTGACTGTCTCTTCTTTCCAAGATTAGATGACTTTTTCCGCTCATTTTTGACCTTCAGTTTTATCGTGCCTTAGAGACTGACTAGTCCAAGAAATGACCAAATTTCTGCACCAACATGGAAATTGCTACTGACTCCATTCCTGTGATTTGTGACCACTGTGTAGAGTTTTCAGACAGCCCTTCACCCACAGCTTTTCTGTCCCTATCGTTTATGTATTTTTGGAAAATTTGAAGGAGAGGTTGTGGGGACCCCATGGAGAAAATGATAATTAACTGCTTTTCTGATCTGCTTGTATGAATGGGGTATCTGACTGATATTTCACTGCAGCTTAATCCTTGCCATATGGACTCAGTGAAAGTAAAGTACCTTACAGCAAGTTATAAGTGTAAAAACATTTTGCAGCTCTGTGTTTTAAGAAAAATATAAAACCATGTTTTCCCCACCCCTTTCCTTAACCTTAACCTCAATTTAACAAAATTAAGGTTGGAATTTGGGGAAGAAATATCAACTGATAAAGAAACAACTGAATCAAAGGGCTGGGCTTGTCCTGTGGCATGTACTGTGGTTTCTAGTATTCAAAAATTGAGAGTAACAGAGTATTTAGTAACAGCAGACAGGCTCTGTATTAAATGCATGTATTGAACACTATTCTGTTAGGAATGAGTAACCAGAGGAACCAAAACTAGAGTGACCTTGAAATCTGGAATTGACTCGTAATATTATACCACTAATTAAATTAATCTTATCTTTGGATTGACAGCAGTGGATATCAGTAGAAAGAGGAAGATGTCAAAATGACAGATTGTATACAGTATTGAGAGATTTTGTAACATATGGGACCAGATGAAGTCATGGAAGAAGTTGTTAGTGTCAGTGAAGATCACGTTTCATTAAAAATGTACATTTTTCAATAGATGAATATGACTGCATTGTATAATTTTCAGGCTTATAGGAGGTAAATCAAGGCACAACAATTACCTTACATGGAATTTGAGAGAATGCTGAAATCTTGAATGCCAGCTCGATGCTTTGCATCCTGGATATTCAGATTTCCAAAAGATTTTCCCAAAGTGTTTGTATTTAATTTGTCCATCATGAGTCATGGTTTTGCTTAGTTTGTATATAATGTAGCTATTGTACTATTCTTTTCCCAAGAATAAGTGACAACACTCTGAAAAACATCTGTCATCAGCTGGTCTCTAATACTGTGTGATATGGTATACCTTTCTAACAGGATTTAGAAGAATATATACTACAAGCCTAGTTGCCACCAGGTGGAAGAGTACTGAACCTGAATGACAAAAAAGACGCCTCCCCCCAAACTGAATAAACTGTGTGTTACTTTTGTTCTTGTGTCTTGTAAATTAAATGAGTGACTGTTTTTACCTTTGTTGGTTATTATTGGACACCTACTTTTTTTAACTCCTGGAATTTGACAGATTATTTTCCTTTTACAGTTATAGCTGCTTTTTCAAGTTAATAGAAACAATTGTCGTAGGTGCAACTTTATACCCTTTCCCCTTGCACTGGGGAAGAGACAGAAGGGCCACTTGTTGAAAGTCTCAAATGCTGGAGGGAAGGAGGATGTTGCTGATGCCAAAGAAATCTGAGAAACACACACCTGCTGTTATTTCAGAGTGCTGTGCTTCTGCTGATAATTGGCTGAGGTTTAAAGTTATGTGTGATTTAACCCTAATTCATAACTCCACAAGAGAGTTACACACTAGGGTGAACAAGGACAAGTCAAAAGCCAAGAAGTTACTGACTGTTAGGCTGACTTTGGAAATTGGCAGTGGTCCTCCAAGTGAAAAGGACTCTCTGCATTTTTTCAAGCAGGCACTGGCACACAGCTACAGGGACAGGCATTTGAGCCAAGGGTGTTTGGGGCTGCATTTCAACCCCATCTGCTTTTGTTGCCCGTCCATCCTGACATGCTTACTTTGTCAGCCAGAGATTTATTTTTTTTTTTCCCCAACTCTGTGTCTGGGCTGTGAGAATTCCTGGCTTCCTAAACTATTCTGGGCAGCTGTGTTGGGCCTGAAGCTCTAGTTCAGTGTTTAAAGCCAATTTTTCTACTGTACTTATGCTGGTTTGTGTCTTGCATCACTGCCTCTTTTGCATCTGACTCAGAGACACTACCTAACAGTGGTCAAAGGCAGTAGAATTTGGCTTTGTGAAAATTACTCTGGCACCTGAAGACCGATCATTAAATCAACTATTTCTCTATATGTTTCTTTTGTGATAAAAATATCTGCCCTGCCCTGCAGCTTATGTGAAACAATGGACCTTTGCAACTGGAGGTGTAAGAGAACGGTAGCTCCATCACTTTTTCTTCTGGTATAAGGGTGCTGGAGATAGATACACTTCAGCCTCTCTTCCTTTGCTCGTATTTTCTCTTCTTCTTATCAGTTATTCTCCATGAGGTCCAGAGGACTCTTCTCCTAAACATACACCTGTATCCTGCAGGAAAAGAGTTACCTAGTTTAGTTCCATTTAGCCAGACAAAGACAGAGTTTTGAATCTCAGCTGCACCAGTGCAGCTGCCTTGTCAGGGGAGTGTTATTGACACACCTGCAAACTTTTAAAGTGGAAAAGAAACCTAGCTCTTTTTTCATCATCACTGCATTTCACTTTGCAAATGCTTTGCATATCTGCAGTATGATGTATGCTCTTGAGTACATCAGATAAAAGTCGATGGGTCTGTGTGTTGGGTTGGGTGCAATTTGCAGGGAGAGAAATCTTTTATGAAAAACATACCACTTGGACATCAGCTTCATTATTTCTTTTCAATTCTGAATTTCCTTAAATGTTAAGTGAATATACATTCTCTTCTAACACATTTTAGGAGTTTCATTTCTGTTCCATACATGTAGCTGTAAATATTTCCCTGGTTTCTGTTCAGCTCTACCAGACCCAGTGATCTGGTGTCATCTCTTTCTTTAAAAATACTTAGAAATGTACTTTCCAGAGTGGAATTTGGTCAGTGCAATTGCCATAGCAGTGTTTGTGTAGTTATGGCAGGAGGCCTGAACGGACACCCCTCTGCGCCCCTCTGACCACAGAAACACACGCTGCAGAGGTGAGTTGTGCCTTCCTGTGTCTGTAACCCCTGGAAGTTAATGCACGCACAAGCCTTGCTGAGCTGATGCCATTTGTTTGCATACCATTCGCAGCAACCTGAATGACTGGTTATTCTGGTCAGGAGAAAACAGCACTGACATCATGTGATTCTGGCAAAGTGAGCCACACTGGATCCTGGCCTTTGAATACCCAAGGGGTTGGCAGCAGTCTCAGGGGTTGGCCGGCAGCCCCATTGAGCTTGCTAGTAATCAGTTGACTGCCGGGCTGGACAAGCTGCCCTACTTTCTCTGACAAGCTCTGTCTAAAAGAATGATGGGCAGCTTGCCACTAGTGCTCTTTAGTGAAGTTACTGAAGATTAACTGTTTAGCAGCTCAGCACTGACAGTGCTTCCCTTTGAAGAATGGGTGTCGGAGAGGACATTGTTGAGTAGGGATGCCACTTCTTTGTCTCACTTGTTTCATATTTTAATCTTAAGAAGCAAGACTTTCTTTTTTTTCTCCCCCAGTGCCCTTCTTGGCAAATTTCAGAGAAATGCCATTAGATTTGTTTTCCTTTGAAGTTTCTAAGGTTTGTTTTATTTTTTAATGAAATGCGACATTCTACTAATTACTCAAACCCTAAGATCCTACACTGCAGAAATCCCTGGAGGAAAGATAGGCAAAAGAAAAGTCAACTCTTTGAAAGATCCAGAACATTTAGTATTTATTTATTGTGACAGATATACTCATGTATATTTCTTCCAATAAAACTTTTGATGTATCCTGTATGAAAGATAAAATGGGATATTCAGAGTAGAGGGAGAGTTACTTTTGTGAATAGTTTTGAAAACCTGATTGTCATAAACATGAGACTGACTGTTGGCTATCTGAAGTATAATGAATAACTCATAATTATAAACAAGAAAGGTCATATTAATGAAAAGTGTGTTTATTGGGTGATGCTGTGAGTTGGTGGAAACACAGTTATTGTACTGTCCCACCAAAAGCAAGGAAGTGCTAAAATAAAGACTGTAGGATAATTATTTTTTCAAGCAGGTATTTTGTGTAATATTTTGTTTGATAATCAGACTGTTTCCAATATATGTTTTTCTTTGAGTCATTAATAATCTAAAACATGACACTGGTTTTTTTTAGGTAGACTTCTGAAAAAGGGAGTTTGCTGTGTTAATATCATGATTCAAAAGAACTAATCCAAATTCTTATGAAGTCAGTGGAAGTCTTTATGGACATTTCCTTCTCTGAAAATTATGAGAAACATAAAAGCTTATTATTCTATAATGTCTTTATATTCCATCTGCTATATGTGTAGACACAATGTCAAATCTTTATGTAGTGTAAGCTGGCATACCTTTGCATCAGTTACAACTCAAGTTAACTGGTTCTTTGGGTTTGCTGCATTTGAAAATTATTTTCCTATCTGTTAAGAAAATGGCAGGCAGAGAAATGAAAAGATAAAATGACATTCTGAGGACATCTTTGGTTGCTAATAGATTCTTTTGACACATGTACGTAAAAGGTTTCCATTTAAATATTTTGAAAAATCCTATCTGCATATGTTCAACCATCCTACCTTCTGCTATGAATGTAATACTTGGACTCCACTGATTTAAAGGATGATACCCTGAACAGCTCAGCCAGTGAGTGGCAATTTGGAAATACTCTTCCTATTTTTAGACCACATACAATTAATTTATTTTGGTGTTGCTTTCAGAAGTCTTTCTCCTCACACTTTCTAAAACTTGAGAGTAACCTTATTCTTAAACCTCTTTTTGTTTTAGGTCATAAGTTCAAGTGGCTGCCTGGCAGACAATGGTTAGTTGGTTGACTGACCAGTCATTGTAAATAACTTCCATCAACTATCTGCTAAGAGATGAGACCTTCCAAAATCCTGTGATAACTTGGACCCATTGTTATTAGGAGATGCCTTAGATCTTTCACCTAGAAGTATATATTTTCATCCCACCCAGCATGCCAATGAGACACAATTTCCTTGTTCATGAGTGAAAATACAGCAAGAACACAAATAGCAGTTTCTTCAAGAGACACCTGTACTTGTTTCTCTGGCTTATTACTTGTGACTTTTACTTGCTTTTCTATCCCAGAAGACCTCTTCACTTTAAAGAGTCCAGGCACAACAGAAAATTGGTAGTGACAGCATTTTTAATTAAAAGCAAGAATGTAAAACTGTTTAAATCCCATAAATATTGTAGTCAGTCTTTGTGAGTGTCATTCACTATGAATGAAAAAACAGACTATTCATACAGAGGTAAGATATATATGTGCACTATTTGAAAGTGTTTTGATTTACTCCAATCTTAATCACAGCACCGGTTGTCAAGATACTTCTAGTGGATATTAGTAGCCAGATTTTGAAAAGAGGGTTTGTTCTTTGCTCAGATAGGCTCTCTCCTATGTGGTGTAGCTTTACAGGGAAGGAGAGTATTGTAGAAACTCATGAAGAGTTATTGTCCTCTAATTGATATGCTCCTATAGTGCATTCATGCATAATTCAAAAAAGAGAAATTGATTGCATATTGCAGCATAAGTGCTGATTTATGATTCCTATTTTAGTTGTACATTTGTAATTCTCAAGAGATAACTTTACTCAATTAAAGAAAAAGCCTACAAGTTAATTTCTTTGCCAATGTAATTTTGAAGAATTGTCATTTGAATTCTCTCAGAGCCATTCTTTTGTGATTATGATGTAGGTGCCTGTATATCATGGCAGAAACATGCCTTTTATGTCTGCATTTCTCAACCTCTGTTTTTAGACAAATTACAGTAGATCATTGCAGGAAGGTTGCTTCGGCCATTTAACTATTGTATCCTTTTCTTCTTTTTCTTTTAGACCATTAAGCCAGAAAAATGTAGTGTTTCAGTGGGCTACTGCTGAATGTGAGCATTCAGAGGAGGGAAAAAGAAAAGACATTGAAACTTGGAAGTTATATTTAATTTTGCTTATGGACAAATGAATTATTTTATATCAAATATATATGTTCATACCCATGATAATGCTAAAAACTGCTACCATGGATTGCAGGTGTGCAGATACTCTACATTTTGCAGGGAGGGGAGAGGTTACTAGACTAGTTTGTGAAGGAATCATCCAGAGTAGCTAATTTTATTAAAACTTCCCTGATTGCAGACATTTGCAGAAATTGCAGATATTCCCCAGTGATTTGCAAAGCATCA
Organism: Nipponia nippon; assembly: GCF_047370975.1. Lineage (NCBI taxonomy): Eukaryota > Metazoa > Chordata > Aves > Pelecaniformes > Threskiornithidae > Nipponia > Nipponia nippon. The sequence continues at coordinate 42,092,775 of NW_028262402.1, forward strand.
GTGCATTTCTGAACATGACAGTTTATAAAGCTTTCAGTTGCTGTATTTCGGCACTTCAGTGTGAAAGGATATTTCAGACATAATTTAAACATTTTCGTGAAAGTTTTCTTTCTCCATTTTTTATTGAACAATGAACTGTATAAAATAAATTCCCATGGAGTAAAAGTATGTTGTAAGGCCTTTGACTGATACAGAATAATTGCTTTGTTGATTATATATCCATGCATGATAAGATATGCATAAGAAGAAATCTGGTACAGAAGTATAAATAATACTTATCTTTAAGCCAGCATCTGTCATCTGCTTCAGCAGACAGTGTTTTCTTTCATTCCTGCACAAAAAGAGCTGAGAGATTTATGGAGCAGCTTTGTTTGTGCTCTGTGATGCTTAATCAATTTTTATTAAATTCTAAATTAAAACTTGGCTTTCATCATAGTCTTTTTTTTTTTTTTCTCCCAGTAGACATATCTGATGTATAGAACAAGAGAAAGGCTCGTGACAGCCCCAAGTTTATGCAAAGGTGGGAGGGCTTCAGTCCTGAACTCCTGAGCACTTTGTTTTCAGTGGGGCTACTCTCAGTCATTTTTCAGAAGCTACATTGGTATTTCTGTGTTCAGACTGTGTCATTCATGAATACAACTAAACCAGAACAACCTTGAAGGTATTAAAATCTTTAGACTCCCTTTTTGGTATAATTATTATTGATCTTTGCAAGAAGAATTTTACTCTTATTAATTTGCGGATGGTATGTATGGTTCTGTTAATCAAACTGTGTTTAAAGATGGCTTTTCAACTTCATGGCACTTTAAAACATTAGCTAATCCACTTTATACACTGAGATATGTAAATAAGTAGCATTATCTCCATTTTACAGTTGAAGAAATTAAGGCAGAACTGCTAAGTTACTTAGTCAGGGTCATATCTCTTGAAAGAGGCAGAATATAAACAACAGGAGTGCTTGAGTCCTCGGCTCAAATCACATCTCTTTCTAATTACAATAATAAATAAGGTACACTTACCATACACACACATTTTATTTTCAAAGTTTAGATACATGAAATAAGTGAGTCATACAAGATACGGAAACATGTCTTAAAATTTGTTACTGTGAGACAAGATGATTAGAGCATTGGGGAATCAGTTTGGATGATAAGATTTTTTTCTCCGAATCAGGTCAGTGTTCATCCTGATTTCACACAAGAATGGTTCCATGTAAACAATGTTAAGAGTCAAGCACAAATCAAAGGTAAGAAGGTAGAATTAAAAATATTTGTGAATCTATTTCTTCCAAAGAAGAAATCCCCTAGACTGCTTTAAAAAAAGAAAACAAATACATGGAGCCTGAGATCAGAACGGACCTTTGATCTGGTAGTTCGACCTCAGTGTAACCCAGTAGCAATTCTTCACTTAGCAACTTGGATTTGGTTAAGCCCATTTCCAGAAAGCTATCCAGCCTTGGTTGGAGAGGGGTATCCATTGCTTCCCTTGGTAGCTTGTTTCAATGGTTTGTCATTCTTGCTGTTGCTAAACTGAGGTTGTTTAGCTTCACCGCATAGTTCTTGTTATGCCATTCATGACAAAATTGATGAGCTTTTTAGGACCTGTTATTTTCTCTTTGTGAAGGTACTTGCACAGTCCAATCAAAACACTTTTTTCCTTCTTCTCAAAGAAGTCTCTTATTGTAGGACTTTGTGACCCCTGAGTAATGTTTATGTCTCAATCCTTCACTAAAATATGAAGACAGAATTGTACTTCTGTTGTTTTCCTCTTTTCATAGAGTTAAAATTGGTTTTGTCCTAGATTGTGGTTGGGAGCTGGTATTGAGTTTTTCATCCTTAAAACCTTTCAGAGTCACAAGTTTTTGGGCATATAGTCCTCCATTCCTGTTTGTCCTGTCTAACAAACTTGTGGGGGAAAAACTGAAGAGGAACCATCTTCCCAGTATACTCAAAGGGATCTTGATAGATAATGAAAGAAATTGCCACTTTGGTGTCTTCAAGGAAATTTAAAAAATAGCAATGTGAAAAGAAATATTTTTGTTTAACATAACACCTCTACTTTCAGATAGTTTGATTTGTGTCTTCTATACGCTGTCTCTGGCACACACCAGTCTGACTTTGAGATTGTTTGTTATCCTCACTCTACTGAGTAGATAAACACTAACTACAAGGTTTACTGAAAAGTGAATCTCTCAGTCTCCAAAGCTGCTTGAAAAGACTCCTTCCCGTTTATGCATGTTCCTTTTAAGAAATACAGCAGGCAGTAAATTCAAATCAGTGTGCCTGAATTCATTAGTTTCCGTTAGTGTGCTGTTGTACAGAATCTGAGAAAATAATTTTGGTGATAACTCTGAGCAAAGTGGAATACAGCCTCCAGCATTTTTATAGCTCAACTCCTAATCAAAGAGATGTCAGTTAGCTCTCTTTGTGTCCTTTTGCCTTCTTTATCCACTCAAAATGCTGCTTGTTATCTGTCCTGAACACATTACTTTTGTGTCCAGTGCAGCAGCAGCAGCAGCATGGAAAAAAAGCGTGGGGCTGAGAAACTGGAAGAACTTAGAAAGGAAGACAAATAAAGAAAAGTGTCACTGAAATTTGAAAATGAAAACAGGATGTGGACACGATGTACAAGTGTGCTTTCTTGATACAGTGCAACTGTCTCTGTGGCTGCCCAGCTATATGCTGTACTGCTGTTTGCCAATGTTCCTTTTTTGCTTCATGGAACGCCATACAGATCTAGTTAGTTTGTATCTATTTCATGTGGAGTAAATTTAGAGTAGATGAACTGAGTCTTTGGAGCCATTGCCAAATGAGGTGGTGATGATGGCTAGAGAGGTTTGGAGTTGGGGGGTGCTTCTGACAGGAAGACAACACATACTGCATCATGCCTTTGACCATGGTGCTTTAGACACACTGCCAAGTGTTTGTAACAAGATAGTGCTGTTACTGCACTTTACTTTTAACTTTCTCCTTGCATAGAGTGCATTTCTTTTTTTGTTTTATAAACTGTGCTCTCCATAGTTTTTGTACCTCTGTAAACAGTTCTGACTACTAATATATTGGCAAAGTATGAGGTAGTTTCTTACCGTTTTCTCCTTGTTACACGCCGTTATACGCTCCATACTCAGTTTTGGTAGTGTGGTCAGTTTGACTCCCTAAAATATCATAAAGACTTGGGTGAAAAATAGCATTTTATTGGTAGATGTTAGGAAAAAAAAAAGAGGTGTTACTTGTATCTTTTAAGTGAGCAAGAAGTCAACTATCAATATGATAGTCATAATGTATGTAAGGATGTACCTTAACAATAGTTAGATCAAGATTTTCTAAGAAAAACAAGAGTTTAATATTGCTGCTTTATATAGGGAGAAACTGAGTCTTCTTTTTCATCAAATGCAAAACCTGATGATTTTAAAATTTAGTGAATGTCACTGAAATATAAAAAACAATACTAATTTTAATCCACAAATTATTTATACATTTATAGGCTGAAACTTCACCTTTTCAAAAAGAGAACAATGACATTATTTTTACAATTGGCAATGGTCATATGAAACTGAACAGTACCACACCATTGAGACTATGCTATAAAACAAGTGCTCAAGTTGTAAAAACTACGGTAATAACTTTCCATAATGTTAAAGATGGTATAATACATTTCAGACCAACTCTTTTTTTCCTTTTAGTCTGCTTTTAATGCTGTTCTCTAATGGATCTTGTCACTGGGGTCTCCATTTGCACTAAAAAGTTGCCCCTGCCTGAATGAGGTAGCTGTCCTGCATCTGATGGTGGTATGCAGTGATTGTGCAGGATCTTTGGTTTAATCCTGATATCTTGCAGTCACCACAGGTACCTTTGAGAAGGTAAGATTATATTAACTAGGAATGTTCGTAACCACAGAGGTTTGCCAGACTCCAGCTTGAGACATTTCTGAGACACTAAAGCTTCTGAAATATTGAGTATCTTTAACTTTACCGTTAAACCTCTGCCTCTGTTCACCTCAGAGGCAACTGCATATCTGTGGTGGATAAAATGATTTCTAGTGGTATAAAACAATAGCAAAATTTTCAATACCTTTTTTTTAAGAGCTTTTTAAATTCTGTGATGTTTGCCCAGTATCACGCCATATCAGCATGTAATAGCACAGCTCTTGTAACGTTAATCTGGTCATTCACATCATAAACAGTTTTGTAGGCTAGTCAGAAAAGCAGGGTCAAAGCTGTGCGATGTGGTTTTGGCAACCCTTCCACTGTTTCTTCATGCTTGTGCTTTTTGTAGAAAGGTACCTGTTAACCCTGAAAAAATATGCTAACCGATAAGTAAAAAAGTACTTGTTGTGGCTTGGCTACCTTAGTTACTGTTGTGAATAATCTTCCTACATTTGCAAGAGTGTTTTTCCACTCAGGAGGGTTACGGAGTCACCTTCTCAGCCTGCACACCTTCTCTCTTTCTCCACAACAACCATGGCTTTGAAACAGCAGCTCAGTGCTGGGCCATCATAGCAGTAGAAAAACTGGTGACCACGAGTGATTTCCTGCTGGTGAGTAAATGTTATTGCAGAGGTGGAGATTAGGAAATGAAAAGAAAAGTTAAGGACCAGGAGATCTCTCTTGAGCAAAGCATTTATCTGAACAGCCTGGAGTGTTTATCTGCTGCTTTTCTGTATTTTTTTCCTTCTTCTGGTAAAAGAGTGAAGAATAGGTACCGAGTTCCAAAGCACTGACTCATGAGGCCACAATGAAGCATTAGGATACAGCCATTTCCTACCTTTGTTCAAAATCAACCGAGTAGCCCTGGCGGATGCGGGCCCTCAGCTGCAAGGCCTGGTGGAAGGAAATGCTTTTCGTCTTTATTGAGTACAGAGCGCTGTTTAGCAATTACTTTGTGCATCCCATGCGGCAAGCATTGTGTAAAACTCTTTGCTGTGTATTGCTATACACCGTAGTCACCTGAGGCTCTGAGGCGAGTGACGCACACTTCAGGAAAAGTACATGCCAGGTAGTTAGAAAAGTGTGGTGAGGGAGGTAATGAATTGTAAATGCACTGTGTACTTGCACCATATCTTCCTGAGGCTGTTTTACAGGTGTAAAAAAAATATCACCAATGCTTCTTTGAATCAGAGAAATATTGTTACAGCAAGATGAAATTAAGCACAGTAAAAGAGTATTTGTCTTGCCTGACATGATGCTATGGATCCTGTGGCTGAACTGAAAATAGGTTGTAGGAGTTTGGGCTCCTATTTTTCTGCTCTGACCACTTAACTCCACTTAAATTTGGGTGTCATATTCTCAGAAAATACAGCACATTTGCATGTAGTGAGAGTGAATGCCCTAGCCCTAAAAAAAAAAAAAAATTCCCGGAACAAATAAAGCAATGAAGCACTGAAAGAAGCAATGGGAGTACTAAAAGAAAAACAATGACAATTGGAAACCTATGTAGTCATTGTGTATTTATCTTTAACCTTGAAATTCCTTGAGGCACTTTCCAGTACTTTTTTTCTGGGTTCTTCTATAAATGACTCTTGTGACCTTTAATTTATCAACACTAGACACAATTTTTAATTTTCTTTAAACTCCCTTTAATCTGTATGGTTTAGTGATTTCATTTACATCTCAGGGACAAATTGCTTGTTGGTGACTTACCATTCTCTTCTTAAACAGTGCCTTATTGGCAACCGCAATCAGTGTTAGTGAACACATTAAAAAAAAAAAAAGGAAAAAAGTATAATCCTGGAAACTCTCCAAAGAGAGGTTAGGAAACAACGTACGGACAAATGCTCCTGCTTGGAACAAAATAGAAAATGGTCCCTGGTTCATGTGTTTGTCTGTGTGTATGTTTTTAGTTTTTCTTAAGCCAAAATTAAACACAGTAAAGTTCACTGTTTGCTAATCACCATGTGTTTACTTTCCCTTCCAAAACTTCAGTTGCCAACCAATACATTTCCTACCCAGTGTTATGAATCTGTCCAAATAAACAGGGGAAGTAGTAAAACAATTACACTATATGAAAATACATCCTCATTCATTAAACACAGTAAAAATTTGTGGAATTTCACAGTAACAGAGAAATGTGCATCTTATGGCCTCTCCAGCGTATGAAAAAATAATAACATAACATGAATGAAGTTCTCAAGAAAACCACTTATCCTGTTGATTTACAGAGATGAACATCATTGATTCTTTTGTATTATGCTCCCTGTGTAATCCCTGTGGACTGGCGCATTTTGGGTATCTCATGGTTTTATGTTAATTAGGAAGGTAAGCATCTTGCAGAGAACAACTAATCAATTCTAACTACCATCTCAATCATTAAAGCCTACCAATGTGTCCTTCAAAGTGAATTTTAAAAGGGCTTCTCTCACAGAACACAGAAGCAACAGCAGAAATGTTAGATGCAAAATTAAATAATGTTTTGCTTGTATGACCAACTAATGTTGGAAAAAACTGTCTTGTGTGTGTGACAGAAAAGAAGCTCTACCAAACCGCTGTCCATCTCTTCCCACCTGCCAAATTCACTTAATTTACAAAATTTTTGGTCTGTGGCAGAACTTACGCTGATGTCAGCAGATGGTTTGCAAATACGTCAAAAGTAGCATTAAGCCTCAATGTTGGCTATCACTGAGCTGGAGGATGGGAGAAGACTTTTTTCAGCACCTCACTCTGTGTTACACACATTGGGTGGAAAATAAAAAGCCACGCAAAACGCATGGAAGCAGACTGTGACATGAAGATTAACAATCCTAGTTCCTCAAGAGCATACTGGTTTTGATACATTTTAGATCTCATCCAAAGGAAGAGACTTGCAGGAGTGCATTGGCCTTTGATGCTTGTGGTTTATAGGAAAGTGGGTTTCTGTATGAATCATCTACACTGCTGCCTGCTGCAATCCCTATCCAGGGGGTGGGATGGACCTATGTACAGCTAGCAGTGAACCTCAAGGGAAAGTACTGGTGTGTGTAAAACTTCATGGGCACCAATGCATTTAAGGCCCCTTGTTCTTGAGATGCAGTCACGAAATGTCAGGACATCCTGCCCTGGGGATACTCCTTGCTTGTCCCTGGAAGCAAGTCAAACAACTGCCTATTTCTTGCAGCAAACTACCTACTTCTTCTCTATAGATGTGATTTTTTGAACCCCATCCAAAGCATGACAAATTTAAGTGTCCACACTTACATCTTAAGACTTGCCATGCAAGGTGATGGCCTGGGACTGTCTGGTGGTGCACTGTAACAACTACAGCATTCCCACTCTGCATCTGTGGGGTTTTTTTTTGAAGTGCCCATGACAGCTGCAATTACCCCTTCTGTTGATATTTCCTTTGCTTTTTTAATTTTATTTGTTAGTGCTTATGAGCTTGAATGCTAAGAAAAATGTTTCTGTTACACCTGGGAGCACATCCTTTACAGTGAGGCATGGTGCACAACTGTCCTGTTAGTCTGCAGCCATACAAGCTGAAACAAAAACGGCAAGAGAAGTGAACTTCTTGCAGTCCTCTGTGACTGGGAGGCTCTGACTTT